>NC_091754.1:1950000-2100000 GCF_043380555.1 Nothobranchius furzeri | reverse complement strand
CGACTCTTGTCGTGATTTGGCGCTATATAAATAAACTTGAATTGAATTGAAATAACCACAAACATGTGAGATTTATTTAAAAGTCAGCAGATTTTAATGTTTATTTACAAACAAGCCTTAAAATTTCTTCACCACAGGTGCTGGTGATCAAACTAGAAGATCATGAATAAGTTATTTCAGTACTTACATTTAAAAAGTGAAAATTGTTATTAGATTCATTCATCACACACAGACTGATGTATTTCAAATGTGTATTTCTTTCATGTTGATGATTATAACGGTCAACTACTGAAAATCCCAAATTCACAATATTAAAATATTGTGAAAAGGTTCAATATTGAAGACCACTCTAATCAGCTAATTAACTCAAAACACCTGCACACGCCTTTAAATTGTCTCGCAGTCTAGTTCTGTATGTAGGCTATTCTGACGACCATTGACACCTTGCACAAGGAGGGCATGGCACAAAGGTTAAAGAGGCTGGCTGGTCACAGAGCTCTGTGTCCGAGCACATTAAAGCAAAGAGAAGGACAAGACGTGGTGGAAAAATGTGAAATAAATCAACTTTGTCATGATATTCTAATTTTATGACCAGAACCTGTATTCTGTACAAATGGTAAAACATCAAAAATGCCTTTTTCTCAATAAAGAGATTTTCTGTGCTTGAAGTGTGTAAAAAAATGACAATAAATGTACAAAAATGACAATAAATGTAAAAAAAATGACAATAAATGTAAAAAATGACAATAAATGTAAAAAAATGACAATAAATGTACAAAAATGACAATAAATGTAAAAAAATGACAATAAATGTAAAAAATGACAATAAATGTAAAAAAATGACAATAAATGTAAAAAATGACAATAAATGTAAAAAAATGACAATAAATGTAAAAAATGACAATAAATGTAAAAAAATGACAATAAATGTAAAAAAAGACAATAAATGTAAAAAAATGACAATAAATGTAAAAAAAGACAATAAATGTAAAAAATGACAATAAATGTAAAAAAAATGACAATAAATGTAAAAAATGACAATAAATGTAAAAAAATGACAATAAATGTAAAAAAAGACAATAAATGTAAAAAAAAGACAAATGTAAAAAATGACAATAAATGTAACAAAATTACAATAAATGTAAAAAATGACAATAAATGTAAAAAAAATGACAATAAATGTAAAAAATGACAATAAATGTAAAAAAATGACAATAAATGTAAAAAAAAGACAATAAATGTAAAAAAAGACAAATGTAAAAAATGACAATAAATGTAACAAAATTACAATAAATGTAAAAAAATGACAATAAATGAGCCAAACACCAGAAAACAAATCCAAAAGGATAAAGGTGACACTTTAAAAAGATTCATAGGCTTTTCAGTGTGAACAGCAAGGCAGTCATCATCGGAGCTAGAAATTAGGAAATCATTATTTTAGTGAAGTCTAAACATGAGATTTGAAAACTGAAAAGTTTTTTTGAAGAGAAAAAGAGGAGCCAAGACGTACTGCTGCTGTTTTTAGATAGCATACTTTTAAAAATGTTTCTCGCAGTTGTGCAACATCTCGAAACTTCCTCCTGTCGTGTTTCTGTTTCGTAATCCACTAAATGCCTTCAGTGTCCGTGTGTCTGGACTGGAGAGCAGGAACCAGGAAAACAACGTTTGGTTTCTCACTTTCAGACCAGCCCTCCCTCTGGGCTACTGATGTTTCAGCGCAGTTCAGGAAAATCATTTATAAATCATACGTTTGTTAATTTTCTAATGACAGAACAATTTTTATCTACCCTGATTGGTGCATTCAGAAACATTCACAAATTCAAATTCAGACCTTTTATATTAACCGCACCTAAACCCTGCACACGCTGTGCAACGAACACTTCCTGCAAGTCACCCTCACTGATCAACCCATGCACCTGTCCTAATCTTAGATTTAATTTAGCTGTTCTCACATCTGTGAGTAGCTGCCAGTGTGACTGAAAAATCAGAAAGATGTTTGCAGCAGAAGGATAATTCAGTTTAGCTGAAAGGGGACAAACGAGCAGGTTAGAGACCCAAACAGCTGATTTCAACAAGGAGACTGATTTTCTGAAATGTCTTTAAGGATAAATCATTAGATCTATATCTGCCTTCAAGGAAACGAAGCACATGACACAACTACGACAAAAAAAGCACAAAACACCAAACCACACGCGAGACAAAAGCTGCAAAAACCCACTTTTCTCACGCAGGACTCTGGGATTGTATTGTTGTCCCGGTTGTGCTGCGGCGCATTTATCTGAATGCGTTCATTTAACATTTAGGTTCTCTCAAAGCTCTGCAAACACATTAAAGTCAGTGTGAACTTTGTTTTTGCATATTGAACAAATCGACGTCCTGCCACACGTTATCCACCTGTACGATCTAAGAGAAAGTCAAAAAACACAACCTATGTGTCTTTCCCCCGGAGAGAGAGATACCATCTGTGGGTTCGTGTCTTTGCTCACTTGAGAAACACGGTTTGCTAAGAGCAGCAGCCACACAGCAGTCTGCAGACGTTCCTCTGAATTTCACACTTTGTGAAGTGAGAAGATCCACTTAGGAGGGATGAAGCTACAGCTTTTCATCGTGAGTCTTCTGAATGGTCTGGTGCTGACAACCCAAGAGGAGGGAGAGCAGCTGGTATGGGATTATTTCACTCATCTCCTTCTGAAAATGTTTACTTTAGTTTAGCTTTAATGGTGCAAAGACCCATGCATGTGTGTGAGATAGGGAAACTGGTAAGAGTTTGTAAATAATCAGCTTTCCCAGCTGTGGGTTTTAATCAGTCTATTAAAGCAGCTCTTAGTGATTTCCTGCACAACATCAACAGTTTCCTGCAGAACTAATGTTTGCTCCGTCTCTAAGATCCCTTTCATTGAAAAAACGAGCGGTGCAACACTCGTAAAATGTTTATTTTCTATCACATTTCTCCCAGACCAAGATAAAAATCTGCACAGCTGCTTGATAAGATGCTAAAACCTGCATGTTAGAACCATTAAAGCTCCTTAATCTGTGATTTGAACATTAAACACATTTATTGATGTTGGTTTGGAAATTAGAGCATCTTCCTCAGTGGTTTGTCTCTTTAATGCGAAATCCTCCTTAAATCTCCCAAGAAAAAAGCTGACCTGTTGTTCCAGCGCTCCCTTCTAACAAATGTTCGTTTTTACCTAGAACCTGTCCACAGATGAACAGAATGGATTCTTTAATATCAACAACTTCCAGTCGGACAACACCACCTTTACCTATGATTACGCCGGCGGCGATCCCTGCCAAAGGTTTGTGCCTGGATTTAATTCCCTCTGCATGATGGCCGTCTACATCATCGTGTTCGTCGTCAGCGTCCTGGGCAACGGCCTGGTTATCATTGTGGTGTGCTCCATGTGGAAAAGCAGAACCAGCACAGATATCTACTTGATGCACCTGGCCGTGGCGGACCTCCTCTTCTGCGTCACCCTCCCGTTCTGGGCCACTGAAACTCATTACGGTTGGGTTTTCGGCAACTTCTTGTGCAAGCTCCTGTCAGGTTTCCAGGAGTTGTCGGTGTTCAGCGGCGTGTTCCTGCTGGCGTGCATCAGTGTGGATCGTTACTTTGCCATCGTCAGGGCCACACGCAGGCTGTCTTCCAATCACCTGTTGGTGAAGGCGGTCTGTGGTGTTGTGTGGCTCGTCGCTGGGCTGCTGTCTCTACCAGTGGCGATGAAGAGGCAGAGCATGGACGATAAAGATCTGGAACAGTGGATCTGCTATGATAATGTGACTGGTGAGAGCAGTGATGTGTGGCGAGTCAACATGCACGTTCTGCACCACACTGTGGGCTTCTTCCTGCCTCTGGTGGTGATGGTCGTCTGCTACGGCTGGACGTTGGTGACGCTGTTCCACTCCCGCAATCAGCACAAGCACAAGGCCATGCGTGTGATCCTGGCGGTGGTGTTGGCGTTCATTCTCTGCTGGCTGCCTTACAACATCACCGAGCTGGTCGACACGCTCATGAGAGGCGGATCACTGAACGAGAAGTCGTGTGAAACTCGCTACAGGGTGGGGATGACCCTGGAGGTGACCAAAGTCTTGGCCTACACCCACTGCGCCTTGAACCCGGTGCTGTACGCCTTTATTGGGGAGAAGTTTTGGAACCAGCTGCTCTCTGCTCTTTACAAACACGGCCTCCTGAGCAAAAGGCTCTGGGTGGCGTACAGGAAGGGCTCTGCTAGCAGTACAGGCAGCATCCGGTCGAAACAAACCTCCTTTTCGATGTAGACGCCACCTCGTGGCTCTTTTTAGGATGCTGGTTGGTTTTTACGAGACGATGATGTAATCGATTATTGAAAGTCATGAAATGACAGAGTTGTGACTTTTAAGTTAAATTTTATAAAATATTCTTGGACTTTGGGTGAAGGCGGTATAAAGCATATGTGCTCTTTATGTAAAAATTAATCTGCTTTAATGAGTCTAGGATGCTGATTTATAACCACGTTAACTTTTACTTAACCTAATATTCAACTTTAGTTTATTCACATCAGAAACGTCCAAAAGAGGAAGAAGTGGTGAAAGAAGTTTCAGTTTTCACAACCAAAGTGTTGCAAGTCTTTGATGAATGACTTTCTTTGCATCAGCATTTCTGTAGAAAATGAAGCATGTTTTTCTCACCAGTGCTGTAATCATACACTCATCTAACTTCTGTTTTTGTTTTGTTTTTGCCAACTTGTTTTGTGCATAATGAATAAACAATGTGCTTTTTATAAAAATGTACTTTCATTCATTTGAATAATGGAACAAAAACACCAAATTATACAGATTATATCACTACCATGTTTTCCCCCTCCACTGAGGGACAGTAAAGGTATTTTACTATTCCAGATATTAAACTAATATTAATTATTAGAAAACATTTGCAGCAGGGGAACACATTTATTTAAAACATATATAAATCCGGTCCCCCAGAAGCGGACATTACGTGTTTGCTCCTTGTAACTCACAAAAGATCCAACGCGCCCTGTTCCTGTTTTTGTGTGCGGTTAAAAGCAGCCAACACGCGCTTTTTAGCCCGGAAGATCACGGAACCCCCTGTTATTCGCGGGGGCGGAGATAAAGATGGCACATCGACCTAGGCGCCGTTACCATAGTGACAGCGTAATAACAGGTCGCCTCAACGGCGGGAGCTGCTTATAAAACAAGGAATTCAGGGATTATTACACGACTTTTGAGGTAATCCCGACGTAAAACGAGGAATAATACTAAAACAGTCTTTGAGATTTGCTGCTTGTCGTACTAAGAGGTAACATCAGCGGTCAGAGGTTTTGAAAACATTGTGGAATTACGTAAAACATCTACTGGTTTACGGAACACTTTTTCCGGTGTTTTACAAAATAAAACTCCAGTTTGTGAACTGGCCGACTGAGAGTAGCGAATACTGAATAAATTAGTTTATATGGGTCTTTAGATTTTTACATTGTTGGTTCTGTTATCAGACTACTCTTATTTAAAAGGTAAAGTAAAATAGTTTTACGTTGTCAGTCCAACTGAACTCTGAAATATAATTTAGAATTATAGAGTTTGAAAGAATATTATCTGCAAAAACGGTACGACTTTTTATTTTGGCATTTAAAAAATGAAGCATTCTTATTTACTCAGCAGCTCATGCTTTAATTTTGAAATTAAATTCCTTACACCGGAAGTGTGCGTACTAAAACAGCTTTAACTTAGCATGTTATCTTTAGCAGCGTTCCCGTCACGAGTTCGCTGATTGTTAAGCCTTACCATGAAGACGGCCTCTGTCCCATCACACACTCGTATCACTTTACTCTAGCGATGCAGAGTAAAGATGATATTACGTGTTAACTTTAAAACCGCCGCGTTTATAGGTAGTTTTACACCAGAAGCTAACCGTTAGCTCATTCTGCCTGTGACCATGAAGGCTTAAGCGGACGTGTCTCTAATCAGCTGGCATTCGCCTCCATCAGGACTGGAACGAGCCAGGATGTCGAACGACCTCGCTGGAGTGTGGGAGGTGGCTCTGAGCGACGGAGTCCACCGGATAGAGTTTGAACATGGCACGACCACAGGGAAAAGGGTCATCTACGTCGATGGACAGGTAACCACGTGACCTGAGAGGCCGGAACGCTTGTTTGTGTTTACATCCACTCAGCTGTTTCCTGATCCCCAGGAGGTGCTGAGACGAGACTGGATGTTCAAACTGGTTGGGAAGGAGACTTTTAACGTGGGCCAGGCAGAGACCAAAGCAACCATCAACATTGACGCAGTCAGCGGGTTTGCATACGAGTACACGCTGGAGATCAACGGGAAGAGCCTGAAGCAGTACATGGAGAACAGATCCAAGATCACCAGCACCTGGCTGCTCAACCTGGATGGCACAGACTGCAGAGTGGTCCTCGGTGAGCTGGTTCAGTTCTAATGAGAGGGTTATTCCAGATCCAAGTCCGCTCTTAGACTACTTACTCCTGTGCGTTTTCAGTACCAATGATTATTGTCTTATTTGAATGTGATTGATGCTCCTCTGAAACTAAGCTCTTTAAAGGCCTTAAGCCCCACGCCATGCACAGGCACCTGTCAGCTGGGCCGGCTGATCCCTTTCGTAACTGTGCTTCCTGTAGCTGATCAGGTGGTGTGCATATAAAACACACAGACATCTTCTCTCCACTAACTTGCTCATCATCTCTTTCAGAGAAAGACACCATGGATGTGTGGTGTAATGGAGAGAAGATCGAGACGGCAGTAAGTGTAACTTGATTTTACCATGCATATAGAGTACATGGTAGGTAAATAAGCAGAAAAATCAAGTAATTTCTTTCCTTATGCACGTTTTTTGTGATTTGTGCCTTAAGGGAGAATTCGTGGACGACGGCACCGAGACACATTTCAGCCTGGGAGACCACAACTGCTGCGTAAAAGCCGTGAGCAGCGGGAAGAGACGAGACGGGATCATTCACACTCTGCTGGTGGACGGCACAGAGATAGCCGAGTTTACCGAGTGACTCGCTGTGAGAGCACAGATCTGGCTCGTGTTTGCATCCGACCGAAACGACTCCATTAAAACTAGTGTAGACATCCATGCTGGGCAGGGTTAATTAGCCATACATGTGGTGTTGTGATGAATAAAGTAGCACCAGATGTTAGGAGGCAGGACCTGTAATCAGAGCAGATGTAGACACGGCGCAGCTTTAAACGAGTCACCTTTACCAGCTCACAAAGTCTACACTGGAAAATCTTGTCCTCAGTTAAAGTTCAAGCGTGCCACCTTTACCTCAGCCACACAAGGTTTAGAGCTTAATGTTCTGAAATTGTTCCAGTGAGTTTAAATGTTGCATCGTAACAGAAAGCTGTTTAGTTGTCGAGTTAAACCGTATTTTAACAGTTTTTTAGCTGCTGTAGATGCATTAAAGCTGTTTTATAGACAATCAGGTCAGTAATGATGCAATCAGACACTTTCAGAGCTGCTTCCCATCACCTTAATATCCATCAGACAGAACGTAAGATCTTTTCTCCTGTGAGTTTTTGTCTTCTTGCTGAATCGGTGGACTGCTGCAGTGCCAGTGGGAACACGAGGGTTGATCTTTTGTAAGTCGTGTGTAAAAGCTTCACATCTGTGACGTTGTTTATCTGTAAATTTAATTTTAATGACTGTGTGAGCTATAAATGTGTTGCAGATAAACAGATCAGACGTTTCTTGTTTGAACGTTTTTATTAAACCGGAGCTACAACTCATCGATATTTTAAACATCAGGAGCAAATTTACATCCGTCAGAAATAAACTTGCCGTCGTGCCATTATGGATCCACCTGCACTCAGCGGCTTTTATTATATGAAAGGTGTGAAGAAAGCAGGCTTACTTTGTGAACACTCATATTGTGGTGCCATAAATCAAAACAAAGCTACAAAACACACTTAATCCGAATCTTTACTGAGTAAAAAATGAACTAATACACCAAAACAGTGACTATTAAAACCTCAGAAACTCAATAACTTCCAGATTCCAGCTGGTGATGTTGAACAAAAACAACAAAACTTTGTCAGTTATGCAGGGGATGAAAATAAAAATTTCTGATGAGTAATTAATAAAATTACAGCGATCCTGACTGACTGACTGACTGCACAAGGTTCTGACATAAAAAATAAAATACAAGTCAGACACCAGATGTGACGGTAATGAAATAAAGATGCCATTAAAAATGTTAGAATTCAGACCAGAATTATAACGTAAAAGTGCCGCCCAACGTGTCAGCAAGAAAACACTTCACTTCCTCCTACAGGTGTAAATGAACCTGGGTAGAGCCTGATAACCACTAAAAATGACGGCAACATCAGTTCCTCCGTGCACACTATCGTAGCGGATGTTGGGATTTTGTCCAACAGGAGGCAGAATGAGTCCTCGTTCACCCGGAGCTGATTTTCCTATCAGGACGCCCGCTTCTACGAAGTACAGGTACTCGTCGTCGTACCTCCTCCAGATCTTCATGGCAGTTTTAGGAGTGTTGGTAAAATAGATGCCTTCTCCATATGCTGGGTCTGTTATTAAAAATAAACAAGCATCGTCTTCATAAAAAGGTCCATCCACTCAACAGCAAAGGTTATATCATATTTTAGATTAGTTTTTGCATTTGAAATGCAAGAAATTCCCCAGAGCTCCAAGAAGAAAAAAAAAAGCGCCAATGACGTGAAGTTCCTCAGGGTTTCTTATTAGGGCCCCTGTATTTTGAACTTTTTCCCACTTGGTTAGTTTATGCAAAGCAAATCAATCTTAAAATCTGAGTCCTTTGAGCAAATTAGCTATTGAATATTTTAGATTTTACTTGCAAAAAATTAAATGATCTAGTTTGTGGGAATATCGTACCTTCAGGAGGAGCGAACTCAGCGTGGAACCCAATGTTGAGGATCACCTCACAGAACTGTGCAGGTATGCGCTGGAACATCTTTTCTATTCTTGAGCACTGAAGCTGTTTTGTCTTTTGTTCAAACAGCTCATTTAAGGCAGGATTCTTTATCTTTTCCACCTAAAAAAAAATCTTGTCAGCTTGTTAGTAAAACTACTGCCGTGACCTGCAACACAACACTTGTATTAACTCCTAATTGTAAAGTACATCTACAGATTGAAGTTGGCTCACAAATCCAACCAGAACCAAATATCTATCTTGATTGATTGAGATTTGAAGTTTTGACGTTACCTTTATTATCCTCAGTCCCCCGTCACAAAAGGCTCTTTTTCGGCCAGAGAACATTGGGTCTGAGAGATCAGCCATCTCTCTGCGAATGGAAACCTCTTTATTTGACAGCAGTTGCAACTCATATTTTTCTTCATCAATAAACTGCTCTTGGATTTTGCAGAGCATTTCCTCCACCCTCAATGCAGCAATAGCAGTATCTTCCTTTGACTCACTATCTACTGTTATGCAAGCATGACCTTGTACAAAAAACTCCTCAATCGACACGCCTGCTTCAACCATCTTGGACAGCTGTAGGTGATTCTTCTCGCTGAAGTGCTGGATGAAGTTGTTGCAAATCTCAACAGAGCGTGAAGACAAGGAGAGGTGGTTACTGAGCCACTTTGCAGCCTCTCGTGTTGATTCTTCAGTTGGACCGTGCAGAACGATCAGTGGGGTTGGAGCTCTGCTGGTGTGGCTTCCTATCCTAGCCTCAGCCTCAGCAGCAGCAGATGTCTGTCCTGGTGCACAAGACAGTTCAGTGACAGGCCTGGAAAAAGCTGCATCTTCATTTTAAAGGTAAAGTTTTAAATAATCAACTCCACATGCATCCATAGGTTTCAAATAAAATCATATACACAGCTTCTTTAGCCCATAAAAATAACAGCATACTGTCACAATTAGTGCATTTTAAACACATTCCCTTTCAAATATAAAATATCAGTAGCCAAAGCAGCCAGCCTGAAGATTTGACAAATAATGTTGGAACTGAAATGAAATCTGAATTTTATTTCTTTGTTTTACCAAGTGAAAAGTTGTGATGTGATGGGCTTTCCTGGGAAAGTGTAATTTGTTCTTGAAAAGCCTGGAAAAAAAGATAAATTAATACCAATAATAAAGTAATGTGTTCACCATAATTATCACAATTACTACAGATAAAGGCTGAAATGTCTGGCTTTGCATGAATGAGTTGATCTCATAATTAGTTTCACATTTTTAGCTGAATTACTGACACAAATACAAATTTGCACCCGATTCTACTTTTTCAAGTTTCACCTGCCAGCAGAACAATGGCTGCACCCTCGACTTTAGGTAGAACACATCTTTCTAAGCTTCTCATCACTCCAGAACCATTTGACATCTCTTCTGCAGACCACAAGAGAGTCAGATACAGGTGCAGTATTTCAGGGATAAAAGGCTGTAGAAACGTTCAAAGACCTAACAACTAATAAATAACAAGTGAATTTCGCTGAAAATAATAAAGTGTTTCCAAAAAGTTGCCAATTTCTAAAGAATAATTAACGTCTGAACTTTGAGACCCCCAGTCCAGAAGAAAGTCCAGTTCTTCTAAAGCAAACGATAATAAAGTGAGAGGTGAGCCAAGTCTTTTGCACAACGCCGCAGGTCTCACACCAGCAGAAGTATTTCTAAATAAAAATGGTAAATTACAAACGTAGGAAGATGTGAGCATCAGCAGTCATGTTAAAGAATCTGAATTCGGTTAGGATAAAATACCTGGAATGTTCCGTAGTCGGAAGGATATATGACAAAGTGAACATCCAGGTCACACGGACACTCGTGGCTGAAACCAGCCACAGCATCCAGCATTATCATGGCAGATTCCCGTTTGCTGAACCCGAGGGCTCCGGTACCGATGGCAGGGAAGGCAATCGATTTGTGTTTATTTGTCACTGCTGTCCATAAGCAGTCCAGAACAGATGCATGAAGGATCTGTAATAAACAAATTCAAACCTAAGCAGTACAAATGGCTTTGTTTGGATGAAATTTGACACCAATAAAAATGTGCTGTGGTTTAAAAACAAGTTTGACCTGTGCAGAGGCTTTATGACTCCTCTTATCAGGGCAAAAGGTGTGAAACACCTGCTTGCATTGCAGCCCGTAGGGTTTGGTGCAGATGATGTAATTTGTCTTTACCGCCTCACTGATTTCTTTTTGCATTTCCGGACCTGCTTTACGAAATATAGCTTTGGATATTTGACCTATACACAGAGATCGGTCTTGGGATGCAGTGTTTACAATGACATCCGTCTGAAACAGAATAAAAACCAATACATAACAGTTAAAATCAGCCTAGATCAAACTATTGATGCCCAATCTGATTATACGTCAACATTTTTACTGTAGAAAACATTTTTACCTTTTGTTCTTCAATGTTTCCCTTCTTCAGTGTCAGACGGATCTTTCCCGTCTGGACAGGAAGTGACGGCATGCTTGCTGTTGCCTGGCTGTAGCTCCTGGTCTGGTGAGGAGAGAACATCTGACGGCAGGCCCTCTCTATCTCTCTGACTGTGGGATCATCGTGGTTCACAAGGCATACCTCTTTAGGAAAATGTTTCTGACCAGAAGAGGATTCGTAGTAGTTTTTTACAGCTGACACGATGGTTTCAGCGCATTCTCGGACGGGGTAGTGGAACAACCCAGAGCTTATAGCAGGGATGGCAACATTTACCAGACGGTGTTTTTGGACAATGTCAAGAATACTCCTGATGGCCATCTTTAAGAGCGGTCCAGCTTGTTCTACTTCTTTTTGGGTGGGCTTTATTGACAGCTCTGGACCAACAGCATGGATTATCATCTTGTTCTGTAGTAACCCTGCACCTAAAGCAACTGCTTCTCCTGTGGTCAACGGACCATGCTTCTTGATGTAAGCACTACTTTCCTGATGAATACGAGGACCACCAGCATCAGACAGAGCCCGAGCAAGGCCTCCATGATGCTGCAAACACCCATTAGCAGCATTCACAACAGCATCTGCTGGGAAAGCTGTGAGATCGCCCTTCCACACAGACAATGTGACCCCTGAACTTATGTTAAATTCACACCTTTTCTCTGGAGCAATGGGTTTGTTCTTCAGACTAAAGCTCGTCTCATTCTCAAAATGCACACCATCAAAAGAGGCCACACATCCAAATTTAACTTTCAGGATGTAATCCAGAGCAACTCCACTGTGTTTCACTAATTGAAGTGATGATCCATGAAGAGGGAAATCAAGTTCACCATCCATCGTTTCTTAGCAAACCTGAGGAAAGACCAAACATCACACCTTGAATAATAGTTGATGGTGAACCAGAACAAGTATAACAAACTGTGAAATCTACAGACGTCCCGATTCCTCCATTTCTTTCCACTTTATTTCCAGGGATTTGGATTAAAATTGTTGCTACAAAAATAGTCAATAAAATGATTCAGTAGCACCAACAAGGTGTTTTACATCATCAGTTGGCTAAAACACGTCTTCATTAATCATCTCATCTCAAATCAGGTCTTTTCTCTTTTTTTACAATGAAATTAATTCAGATTCAGTTGTAGATGGTTGTCTTCAGGCCTCTCCTTTTGCCCTCAACTTGTCCTCAGACGCTCCGAACACAATGACACAAACGTTCATGCTAACAAAGTCTTGGAAAAAAATCAACAAAAAAACCTTAAAATTAATTACAATTTTATTTCTGTCAAACTGATCGTCTTTAGCATTTTTGTTTCCTGAAATCAACCAACCAATAATGAGTTGTTGCAATTCGGGGGAGACGACATATCAATTTCAGCTGATATGCGTCTTTTGTAGAGCTAATTAAAAGTCGGGCACATCCCCGGGCAGCCCGGTGCTGCTGCAGAATTTAATTTCATAAATGCATTTTTACTTTTCTGAATAACATCTGCAAAATAAATGCTCTAAAAATTATTTTCATCAAAAATTTCTTTATAAACCAGTTTGAGTATTTAATACTCGGTCAGTTAATTGATTTGCTTGATTAACTTTAGTTAGCTGTCTGATTTTAACACTGAGATGAGCACAAAATTAAGATTTAACAGTTGGTTAAATTCACTGTTTAAAAACTGATTCAGAAACTTTATGCAGCAACTAGTGATGCACAGATATGAACATTTTGGGTCGATACCAATATTAACATTACTGCTATGGCCGATAACCAATATTTGTTGACACCGATATATTGACATTAATGCTTCTAAAATCAGCAAAATGACAATGATTAAAGCTGAATTTACATTATTATGTACACGGACCACACACATTTACACATCTGAGATGATTAGGTTCACCGTTCACATGACTAAACAATTACACATCACCCCCCTCTCCCTCTGAAACAGGCAAACAAATGGAGACAAGATGGAAAAAATATCAGTTGTTAATATCGGCCCAGTTTTATTTATTGGACCAATACCGATATTTAGGAAATGACTAACTCTGGTCGATACCGATGTTGATATTGTCGGTATCGGCCAGAGTTATATATATTGTCCATCCCTAGCAGCAACTGATGTTAATAATGAAATGTTAGTGTGCTAAACGTCTAGATTAGGGCCGGGACTTTAAAGCGTTAATTACGATTAATTAATTAGAAAAAAAATAACGCATTAAAAAATTAACGCATTTAATCGCAGCTTGCATTTCAAGCACGGCGGAACCTTTGTCATTGCACGATTTCCTCGTAGACTGAATATCACTGACGCACACAACAATGCACAGTGCTAATGGCTACTAAAACGGAATAAAAACAGAAAGAAGCTGCCTTGCTTGGACTGATGCAGGATTTAGGAAACACTTCCGCCTCTTTTCTTAACTTGAAAAAAAAAACTTCCAGACAACAACGGAGTCCGTGTCGCGGACATTTTTCAGAGCTCGTCTCTGCTGCGGCTGCCCGGTGGCACCGGGAACTTTACAAAAGTAGCGGTAAGCTATATTTTTAACATTTACGTAACATCTGTGCAGCGCTGAAAGCACCAGACAGAATAATTCTGTGCCCTAACAGTAGTTTATGAAAGTAGTCAGACAAACGAGAGGCACCTGGCTGCCGCTGGGAGAACGCTCCGTGTTCTCACTACTCTGTAAACAATCACAAACAACGTGTCTTACAGTTGAAAACAGAAGTTTAAGTTAAAACAGAAACACTCTTGAAACGTTTCTGATGATTTTCTAAACAATTCTGTCGGGGAGTTATACGTTTCTGAGACGAGTCTCTGTCTAAACATCACATGCATTGCTATCATTAAGCAGCGAGGTGTGTAGAAGCTGTCATCAGCTAAGGGGCGGATGCTTAAGTGCATCAGGGGCAGCGAGGAACGAGGAAGTGGTGATCAGGCTGGAGATCACACCAGATTCTCTGCTGCAGGCGTGAATCTGCAGGTCTGCAGCACCCCCTTCTTATCGTGACATCAGGACTTCCCATGTAAGGAAGGTCCGCTCACCTGTTCGTCAGATCATTATTTCCTCGCCATGATCTTTTATCTTCCCATCATCCTCCAGTCATCCAACTGGAACCAGTTAGTGTTCCTGATCATTCTCAGAATATGCCATGCCTGCTCAGGCGTTAAAAGTTAGTACATTTAAGTCCTAGATCATATTTGTGCCTGTTCTACTGTCATTTTGAAGGATTATTATTTATGTGTTTTTACTACATTATGAGTAGAAATGCTAATAAAACTCCCAATTATACAAACAAGTGAAACTGGAAAAATTTGAATCTGGTGCAAAGTCAAATTTATTTCAGTCATTCAACTAGACAGAGAGACTATTTAAAGGCTCAGGAACCCTTTGCAGGCGTTTTCTATTTGTAATTATAAATTTTAGTTGATTTGGGTCTTGTTTCATATCACACAGTGACATTTGAATAATTAAAATGCATTTTTTATTAAAAGCTTTAGTTTACAGTAATAACCATGTCTAATGTTTGATTCTCTGTCTCATAATTTCAATTAAAAGTTTTGCTTTGAGAGCACATTTTCCTGAAAGATTAAAATGCGATTAATTTAGATTAATTAATTACAAAGCCTCTAATTAATTAGATTAAATTTTTTAATCAAGTCCCAGCCCTAGTCTAGATATCAGTCATGAAAATTGGCCCCAAAAAATTGGCAGCACAAATCGGCCACTGGCTGACCATGAGCTCTACCTATCTGCACCGTAACGGCAGTGGAAAAACTAATATTGGTTGACTTCTAGGTGGAATTTCTCCTAAAATATTAAAACCATTAAGAAAGATTTTATTTATTTAACCTTTATTTATCCAGATGAGTCGATCGAGAACTCGTTGCTGTTTACAATGACGATCTGGCCAAGAGGCAGCAACAACAGACAAGTAGTTAGCTTTACATCAAAAAAATACAAGCAAGATAAAAAAAATACAAGATAAAAATGAGATAAAACAATTAGACATAAAGACAAAGGACTGTTCATTAACAATATGTATAAGCAATCAGAACAGACTTAAAACAATCTTCAAGTACTCAGAAGCAGGAACAGAGGTTTAGATAGAAATAGGGAGTGGCTTGAGACTATCAAATGCTGAGACAACAGTCTAAAACCAGCATAAAGGAAGTTAAAATAACCAAACTGCTAAGTTTAAAGGGACAATGTGTAGTTTTTAGTGATGCACAGATATTAAATTTTTGGGCCAATACCGATATCCAATATTAAGATCACCGTTATGGCCGATAACCGATATTTGCCGATACCGATAAACTGACACTAATGCTTCTAAAATCAGCAGATTTTGTATAGAATGAAAATTATTAAAGCTGAATTTATGTTATGTACACACACCACACATTTACGGTTCTGAGATTATTTCATTCACTAAACACACATGACTAAACAAATACATAACACCCCCCTCACCCTCAGCAACAGGCAAACAAATGGAGACGAGATGGGGAAAAAAAATTGGTTGTTAATATCAGTCCGGTTTTATTAATCAAACCGATATGTAAAAAAATGTCTAACATCGGCCCATACCAATATTGATGCTGATATATTGTCTATCCCTAGTAGTTTTTATTAATCTCTGGAAATATCCATCAAAATGTTGTTGAAAGTGAGTTAAATGATGCAAAGTTGTTGAAAAATATTGTTTTTTTTTTTTAACATATAACCATAAAAATCTGGTCAAAAATACATGGGTGCGGGTCTAAGTCCCAGGGCGACGCCATATTAGATGCCATGTTTCCTTGTACGGTAGCCCTTGAAGACAAAATGCATTTACTGATTTGTAACAAATGGTTACACAACTTTCACCATTCAGAAACGTTGTTTTACACGTTACCTCTTCACTCGTTGCCACTGATGAAAGGGAGTCTGATGTGCTCGTCATTTTGCTAAACTTTGCACTCCCGGGGCTTTTTGACCCTAAGGGGCATCCGTTGGTAACGCCTTACTCCCAACACAAAAATACAGCTTGCTTGCAACAATTAAGGTGTCTACTGGCCCCTATCGCCAGGAAAAATACATACTGTCACTTTAAACTAAACAGTCAACCCATTGGTGATTTATTTATTATTGTTATATGGTAGAATATGTTTGGTTTGGTTTAATGCTGCGATGTAATTGGGAAACATCTGCATTTATAACATTGATTTATGTTTTCATGTGTAAAAATATTTATTTTGGACTGCATGGTGGTGCAGTTGTTAGCACTGTTGCCTTGCAGCACGAAGGTTGCAGGTTCGAAACTCGGCTGTGACCATTCTGCGTGGAGTTGCGTGTTCTCCCCTTGCATGTGTGGGTTTCCGCTGCGTACTCCGGTTTCCCCCACAGATCACAACATGCCCTGTAATTTATTATTTGCCGAATAAATGAGTATCCCCTGACTGCAGTACGCAGATCGGGGTGGGGAGCAACGGGCGCCATGTTGAAAAAACCCATGTAGAGGCCGGCCGCCATTTTAGATAGGTCTCCTTCGCCCCCAGTGCACTCATTTCTACAGGGGAACGTGCTAACTAAAAACACATTTGATTAAGCTTTTTCACAAAATCATATATGGTATGGCATGGTAATTAAAATATAAATAAACTAAATAAAATTAGAATTCAAGTTAGGTACAACGTGGGCGGAGTTAAAAGTTTGACCCCGCTCACTGAAACCATAGACTGAAACCGCTGAGGAGTGTGTGTGACCGACAGAGAGAGAAGTAGCACGCAGAATGGAGGTAGGCATGGATTTTCATTCAGTTTTAACGATACTAAGCATTAATGTTGTGGCGAAAATGTTTTAACCTGGACTTAAAAAGCATTTTTCTGAGTTTTAGATTAATGTAATGGTATTAACTTGCCTTAAAAAGTATTTTTCTCAGTTGTACATTATTAAGATAGCCTTTAAAAGTCTTATTCTGAGTCCTAGATTAATTTAATATCTGGCACGACGTATGTTGATAAGAAATATAGCTTTGGGGAAAAATGTTATGTGACAGTAGAACCCATCTATTCAGGTTTTTAGGGCAACTTTCATCAACCTATCTCGACAGTGGTAGTTCTGTTTTAAACCACTTGTCCTTTGTTTGTTTCATTCAGTGGTTCTGTTTTTATTTGATCTATAATATACAGGAGTGGACCTTTAAAGCGCCCGAGCGCCAATGGCGCTAAATTTTCTCGTCGGGCGGTAAATACTTGACAACTTACCGCCCGGGTGGCGCCCAAGCCTTATTTGTCATTTACACACTGACTTTCACCTACATCATGGCCGCGCCCTGTAGGAAGCTGCCGTTTTCGTTTCGCGCGCGTGAACCTGCGCGCCTCTAGCCACGTACTGCACTTGGACGATTCGTGCACGTACTGCACGATTCTAGCAACATCGGAATTCATGCATTTAGTATTTGTTCATTTACAGTAGCAGGTTCAGCTGCTATAAGTTCACTATTAAAGACGAAGTGGAACCACGCTAGAAACACACAAGCACGCAGGGAGATGCCGCCGCCACAGGGATGGGATTTCTTGATGAAATCTCCAGCAAAACGCTTTAAAACTGGTGAGGAGAAGCGTGACAGTGCTAAACGGTATGAAGCAGAGAAGCGTGTGCGTAGGTGGAACGATTCTTGGCGGTTTAAAGAAGACGGGAGGCGCAGAGAATGGCCGTGTTCGAGTTGAGCAGCGGCTCGCCTGGAAAACCGGCAAGAGAAGACGGAAGCAGCAGGGGGAGGGGCTGAAAGCCGGCGTTTAAGTCGGACAGATTTCCCTACATGTGTAGCTCACGGGTGACGCTGGCTGAAGATATCGCGTTAGCATTCACACTTGCTTAATTTTCAATTTTAATTCTGGTGCCTGTTAGCAGCTGAAACACATCCTCACGTGCTTGTGGATATCATATATTGTATATGGAGACCTGACTGTAATAATAAGTAAAGGTTATCAGCTGTAGCTTCAGTGTGCTCATAGGAAACGTGACAAAAGAACACAAAACACATTTCTCTTTATGGCCTATATAGTTGTCATCATCAACGTAACATGATTTACAGAATACATGTGACCAACTAACGTTTCATGTTCTACCACCGGATGTTTGGATCAAAATGTGAACCAATCAGATCTTAGATCAGGTGAGAGCCAGGCGTTTCCCGTCATCTAGGTTTTGCAGCCGAGGGAGAGCAACTGCAGCACCTTGCTCCAAAATCTGCGGCCGCCTTGATCTCACGAGGTTATCGTTGCCTACGTATGCATGACGTCAGAGCAAGTCGGCATCAATTCGGACACAAATCTAACCGGCATGCACCGCTCGCCGATCACCGCTGGTCTAATCTGCGCAGAACTGGCTCATCTCGAACACAGCCAATGGCTCGAGTACAGCAAAGCGGAGTTGGTGATGTACTGCGTTGTATGCCGGAAGTATGCGACGACAAAATCGAGTTGTTGAGGGAACGAACAAATTCAAACTTGAATACGTTATTATGTTTGTGAATGTGTACAAAATGAAGAGTTATTACATTTAAAACGGTTCAGTTGTTATTTTGATTCGTTTTGGCAGCTGACCAGCGGGGCCGGTAGATTCTTGGCGGGGCCGGTAAAGATTCAGAGTTACCGGCCCGGCTGGCCGGTTGGTTTTGAAGTTAATGTCCACCCTTGAATATACCATGAATTAACTATTTTGATTCATGACACAGATGGAAACAGAACTCTGTTCTGTGTTTATACATTGGAAACAAAAGTTGATTTAGTTGAGTAACTTAGCTCCTCTTACTCTTTGCAAAGACAAATTGCTCACAGCATGATCACAACATGCCCTATAAGTTATAAATTGTAAGTCGCTTTGGATAAAAGCGTCTGCTAAATAAATAAACATAAACAAACACAGCCTGTCTCCTGGATGGAGCTTGGCGTGGAAGATGATCAGGTGAGACATCACTTCATAGCATTTACAAACATTTACTATTTTCTTGCCATTCTTTCATTAAAAGACCTTGTTCACACCTCAGGGCCGAACAAAGCAAAGGTGCTCCAACAACTGTGGAGCGTTTGCTTTGATGGTAAAACCTTTATAGTATGTAAAATGTTTCCTTGGTGCATTAAAAACACAATATTTGTGTCTGAAAATTGTATTCTGGGGGAATATTAATGACATTGGTAAACTAACCAGTACCTCTTGACTTACAGTACACACTGTACATAGTAACGGGGGCCAATTGTGACTTCAGAAAGGTATGTGAAAATTGTGACACATGACACTTAGTACACAAGGTTTTATTCGTCAACACATATCTGAATCTTCCTGCATTTCCTTTTTCAAAGGAAAACATGCAGCAAATTAGGAGATGGTGGTGTCTTGTTCTCCTGCGAAACTTGCCCATGCCATAAGTGCATTTCATGGTCAGACTTTTTTTTATCAGATACTTAAAAAAACGGTTTTACTTACTGTTAAAAAAAACAACAAAAACAATGTTTTCATAGTGAAAGAATGTTTTCTTTGCATCACCAAGGTCTGAGGAAGACAGATTGCAGGAAAGAAAAAGACGGAGGGAGCACAAAGTAAAACAGGTGAGAGGTAATTGGATTAATTAATCTTGTAGTCAAACTATTGCTTGCAGACTCCCTTCACTGATTTCAGGATGTGAAAGTGGTCCCTCCTAAACGGTTCAGGCTTTCAGAATCTGTGAAGCATCAGGTATTATCCAAACCAGTATTAATGCACACAACCCCCACGGTTGTAGAACTAGGATGTGACAAAGCGGGTTTTGCTGTCATTACTCCATTTACATTCAACCAGGATGCTTAAAATAAGCTAGTGACCGTTGTTTACATTTTGTATTGTTAATATGCCTTTAACACGCACACTCTGTTTCCTTTCTAGTGGAGGCTGAGAACAGGCCAGAACGGGAATAGAGTTACCTGTTGTGGGCTTTTCTAATTTCACTGTTTCTGCCGTCTCCAACTTGTATTTTAATATTTATTGTAGGGCTGCACAATATATCGAAAAATTATCGTCATCGCGATAACAGGACGTGCGATAGGCCCATCGCAAAGCACGTCAAAAACGGCGATAAATGTTTGGTTCAACATTTCCATCCGTGTCATACATCAACTTTTTGTAAACCAGCTCTGTTTTTTACGCGGAAGTATTATTTGACCAATCAAATTTAGTCTTTCTGATATGCGGCCAATCAGATGGGTCCATTCACGTAATACGCCCGCCCCCTACGTAGACCCTTAGGATGGGTGGAACGCAACACCCAAACTGAGTTAGCGGCGCCGTTCCCTTGTTCGTCATGCTGGCTCAGATTAACGAACGCACTTTGTGCTGAGGTTTCTGGAATCAGCGCTGCTTTCAAACGTGAACGTGAGTCCGCTCGGTGTCGTTAAGCAGCCGATAATAACCGGGCTGACTCCGACACATGCCGGTGAACCAACCCACCGTTAGCCCCAGGCTCCGGTTAGCTTCCAGCTAAAAGGCTACAGCACTCTCCTCCCAGTCCCACCCTGCTAAAGAGGGCCTGGAAAAGTTCCCCCACACATCAAAGTGATTTTTCATTTATGAGCTTTTATAACCTTGTTAATCAGGATAGTTGATTTGCTGCTGCACATAAACTGTCAGTCAGAAGCTCTGCTAGCCGCTTATCTTAGAGGAGCTAGTTCAGTTTGTTAGCTTGTTATCAGAATCATAGTTGCAGTTTCATCATCTGAGCTGCTTTTTAAGATCTATGTAAACTTGTTTAATTTGGGGTTAAAAACAAACGTTTTCACGTATTTTCCATGTAGTTTTTTTACCGGGTTCCTCTTCTGAAAGGTAGACAATTGTTTTTCTCTTTCACTCAGAAAATCTTAATATTCTCCTAGTTTGGCCCAGCACAGTTCACTTCCCAGTTACAGCAACAGCCTTATATCATAACCACATAAGTGGAGAAAATGTTCAGTAGCAATGAGAGAATTTGCTGTTGCATTTAAGTGATGTTAACTATTATTTAACATTTAAAATTATTTTCTGATATTTTTATTTACTCAAAAGCCCTGGTAAGGGATGTTTTTCTGTATTTGGAGCATCAGAAAAAGTTTTATGGTGGAGGTGATGTTTTAAAGTCACTGAGAAACTGCATGCATGCAGTTTGTTGTTTTGCTGCTAATACAGTAGCGGGTGCAGCTGCTAATACAGCAGCGGCTGCGGCTGCGAATACAGCAGCAGGTGCGGCTGCTAATACAGCAGCAGGTGCGGCTAATACAGTAGCGGGTACAGCTGCTAATACAGCAGCGGGTACAGCTGCTAATACAGCAGCGGCTGCTAATACAGCAGCGGGTACAGCTGCTAATACAGTAGCGGGTGTAGCTGCTAATACAGTAGCGGGTGTAGCTGCTAATACAGTAGCGGGTGTAGCTGCTAATACAGTAGCAGGTACAGCTGCTAATACAGTAGCGGGTGTAGCTGCTAATACAGTAGCGGGTGTAGCTGCTAATACAGTAGCAGGTACAGCTGCTAATACAGTAGCGGGTGTAGCTGCTAATACAGTAGCGGGTGTAGCTGCTAATACAGTAGCAGGTACAGCTGCTAATACAGCAGCGGCTGCGGCTGCTAATACAGCAGCGGGTGCAGCTGCTAATACAGTAGCAGGTGTAGCTGCTAATACAGCAGCGGGTGCAGCTGCTAATACAGTAGCAGGTGTAGCTGCTAATACAGTAGCGGGTGTAGCTGCTAATACAGTAGCAGGTGCAGCTGCTAATACAGTAGCGGGTGTAGCTGCTAATACAGTAGCGGGTGTAGCTGCTAATACAGTAGCAGGTACAGCTGCTAATACAGCAGCGGCTGCGGCTGCTAATACAGCAGCGGGTGCAGCTGCTAATACAGTAGCAGGTGTAGCTGCTAATACAGCAGCGGGTGCAGCTGCTAATACAGTAGCAGGTGTAGCTGCTAATACAGTAGCAGGTGCAGCTGCTAATACAGTAGCGGGTGCAGCTGCTAATACAGCAGCGGGTGCAGCTGCTAATACAGTAGCAGGTGTAGCTGCTAATACAGCAGCGGGTGCAGCTGCTAATACAGTAGCAGGTACAGCTGCTAATACAGTAGCAGGTGTAGCTGCTAATACAGCAGCGGGTGCTTCTGCTAATACAGTAGCAGGTACAGCTGCTAATACAGTAGCAGGTGTAGCTGCTAATACAGCAGCGAGTGTAGCTGCTAATACAGCAGCGGGTGTAGCTGCTAATACAGCAGCGGGTGCTTCTGCTAATACAGTAGCAGGTACAGCTGCTAATACAGTAGCGAGTGTAGCTGCTAATACAGTAGCAGGTACAGCTGCTAATACAGTAGCAGGTGTAGCTGCTAATACAGCAGCGGGTGCAGCTGCTAATACAGTAGCAGGTGTAGCTGCTAATACAGCAGCGGGTGCAGCTGCTAATACATTAGCAGGTACAGCTGCTAATACAGTAGCAGGTGTAGCTGCTAATACAGCAGCGGGTGCAGCTGCTAATACAGTAGCAGGTGTAGCTGCTAATACAGCAGCGGGTGCAGCTGCTAATACAGTAGCAGGTACAGCTGCTAATACAGTAGCAGCTGTACCTGCTACTGTATTAGCAGGTACAGCTGCTAATACAGTAGCAGGTACAGCTGCTAATACAGTAGCAGGTGCAGCTGCTAATACAGCAGCGGGTGCAGCTGCTAATACAGTAGCAGGTGTAGCTGCTAATACAGCAGCGGGTGCAGCTGCTAATACAGTAGCAGGTACAGCTGCTAATACAGTAGCAGCTGTACCTGCTACTGTATTAGCAGGTACAGCTGCTAATACAGTAGCAGGTACAGCTGCTAATACAGTAGCAGGTGCAGCTGCTAATACAGCAGCGGGTGCGGCTGCTAATACAGCAGCGGGAGCAGCTGCTAATACAGTAGCAGGTGCAGCTGCTACTGTATTAGCAGGTACAGCTGCTAATACGGTAATACTGCTAATATGGTTTTCTCTTGTGCAATGATCTGTTACGGCTGACTTCTTTATTGTACTTTTTGCTTCTTCTTTTGCTGCTCTTGTGTGTTTACGATTTGCCTCTTTCTCGCACTCCTTTCTGTGTTCTATTGTTCGTGTGTTGAGTTGGCGTCCGGTTTCTCCTATGTATGTTTTATTGCAGAGATGACTCCACATTTAAGTCCAGCTGGTATCTTGTCTTTTGGGTCTGTTTCTAACTGTTGTGTATGGCTTTGTTGGTGTGTTTATGTTGTGTTTTTTCATTGTTGCTCTTATTTTTTCCGTTATGCCTCTGATGTATGGTAGGGTTATCACTGGTTCTGGTTCTTGTCTTTCTGAGTTTCTGGTTCTTTTTTTGGGTTGTTCTTTGCTTTCTGTTTTTGTTTGTCGTTTTCCTTTGTTTATTGCCCATGTCGGGTATCTGCAGGTCTTTTTAATTTATTTAGTTTGATTATATTTATATTTTAATTATCATGCCATACCATATCTGATTTTGTGAAAAACATTGATAAAATGTGTCGTTTAGTTGTGTAAGCACGTTCCTCTGTAGAAATGAATGCACTGGGGCGAAGGAGACCCATCGAAAATGGCGGCCGGCCTCTACATGGGTTTTTTCAACATGCGGCCCACGTTCTGCCCTTCTGCCCCGCCCCAATCTGCGTACTGCAATCAGGGGTATTTGGAATAAACAAACATCTTCACTCACAGGGCAAGTCCACCACGCAGTTACAATTTAATTCCAGCAGATGGCGACAGAGGCTGATAAAAACATGTAATCCAGCTCAGCGATCATTAACCTGCACCTCCAAAACAACATGGCTCATAGTTCATGAGTCAGATAGCTGCTAACGTTCATTTTACTGTCTGTGGGGTAATAAAGTTACACTCCTGTTGTTTATCTGTGTAACGCATTCATTAAACCATCAATGCCAACCAACACACATTCATATAAAGACATCTAGACTGCTGTTTGCATTACTTCTTCACTGTTTTTCCGCCATTTTTTAAAATTATTTTGTCCAAATCGAAAGTTGAGTTCGCAGCTTTGAGTCATTACCCGACTATGCTAATTACTAGAATAAAAACTCGTTTTACATGCTAGTTTAACACAGGTACGGTCAGAAATATCAAGTAAAATGCGCGTTTGGTCTAAAAGTTGAAAGAAATGAAGCTCTCACCAGTCGGTTGGGTTCGGTTCGGTTCGTCACTAAAGTGCTGAGTGAAGAACTGAAAGTAAAAACTAACAGGCTATGTTCAGTCGACAAGAGCTAAAGCTGAAGTTAGTTTCTGCAGAGGGTCCAGGCAAAACGAGCTTCTTCTTCCTGCTGCGTCACATTCTGATAAAAAGTCATTTCAGCAGAAACAAAAGTGAAAGTATCAGCCGGAGCTCGGAGGGCGGCCATGGCTGACGGCTACGCGTACCCTCTCCTGGTCGAGCTGGAAGACAATAACGTATCAAAATTAAAAATAAAGTTGGTCAAGTACTTCCAGAGTAAGAAATCTAATGGCGGAGACTGTGAGGTGGCGCACGAGAGCGGCAGCAGGACGGCGGTGGTGCGCTTCCGCAGAGAGGAGGGTGAGTTTCCCGCAGGCCGGGTTACCAAGTGACGCTAGGGTTAAAACTGCGGGTGGTTGGTTGATTAAGATGCTTTAATAGAGTTGTTCCCCTCACAGACCAGAAGAATGTCCTGGCCAAAGAGACGCATCACATCAGTTTGGAAACAGGACGAGTAAAAATGACCGTTCGGCTTCCGTCGGAGGCGCAAAACCCACAGGTGAGGATAAAGTTAGTTAACCTGGTTTCAATGAGCTATATCTGAAGATTAAAACCTCAAACTATTCAGCTCTCCTCTTGTTTACATGCAGCGTATTGTAGTCATCACGACTGCCTTAGTTAGATTTCTGTTTTTTCATGTTTGTGTATTGTGTTGCTTTATTAAACGTGCGCATGAACAAAGTGCAGATCCTGTAGAAGTGATTTTATTTCAAGTACATTTCCATGTTTTTCTTTTTATTCTACTCATTACGTCACAATTAGATTAAAGCTATCTTTAGGGTCGCAGTGAAAGTGGAACTGAATCATAAATAAATAAAATCTGGGCCAGTTGCTTATTCTATCTTACTGGAAGTCATGTGAACGATCATAAACCCTAGGAGTGGCAGGGTGTTGTTTCTCTGTTAGTTCCTTTTGCACATAACCACCTAACAAATAATGATCAATGAATGTATCTGAGTGATTTTTGACATGAATCTGAAAATAGGCGTGCCTGGAAGGTTCTGAGTCGCGTCTAAAATTGTTTTAACTTGTTTTATACAGGAGGACTCTCCTGATAACGACAAGAATTGTAAGTACAATTAATTCAATTCAATTCAAGTTTATTTATAAAGCACCAAATCACGACAAGAGTCGTCTCAAGGCACTTCAAATAATAAACATTCCAGTTCAGGTCAGTTCATTAAGCCAATCAGAAATAATGTTTACTATATAAGGAACCCAGCAAATTGCATCAAGTCACTGACTAGTGTCAGTGACTTTACAGCAATCCTCATACTAAGCAAGCATATAGCAACAGTGGAGAGGAAAACTCCCTTTTAACAGGAAGAAACCTCCAGAGAATCCTGGCTCAGTATAAGCAGCCATCCTCCACGACTCACTGGGGATCAAGAAGACAGAGCACACACACACACGCACGCACGCACGCACGCACACGCACGCACACACACACACACACACACACACACACACACACACACACACACACACACACAGTCGGCGCATAAAGAACACACCAGAGAAGCAGTGCATTCTGTCAGCAGAAAACCAGACACCAGGCGACCAGCTGCAGAATGAAACTAAGGGAACACACTCCTTCAAACTCAGGCTGTGGCAGATGTGGGAGTCAACACAGCACAGCAAAGGGCAAACAATGCCTAAATTGTGTAAAGATCAAAAACCGCTGCGCAGCCCCATGGCAAAGCCATGCACACCGTGATAGAGGCAAGTGAAGAAGATGAACAAGAGCTTTTCATAGACGGGCTCACATCTGAGAACCCTGGAAAGGACATCGAACAAGCCTATGCAGAGATCAAGGTAAATGCACAGAACATTAAATTCAAAATAGACACAGGTGCACAGACGAATGCCATCCCAGAATACCTTTTCCAACGTAGCTCTAAAACAAGCCACACAGAGACTCACGTCATACGGAGGCGAACAGCTGAAAGTACGAGGCACCTGCAAAATCAGGTGTATGCACAAAGATCGCTCCGCGATGCTGGAATTCCACATAGTCGACCCAAAAGCACCACCCACACTAGAGCCAGCCTAGACCTGAACCTGATCAAATTAATATTAGCAGTTACAAAAGAAGAAGACACACAGGCACTATTATAGGAGTATGTGGGCGTTTTTAAAGGCATCGGCGAATTCCCAGGCGAATGCCACCTTCACGTCAACCCGGATGTTACACCAGTAGCATACCCACCACGCCGCGTCCCCATTGCACTGCGTGACAGGCTCAAGCAAGAGCTCGACAGTATGGGAAAATCCAACATCATTTGCAAAGTGACAGAGCCCACCGACTGGGTGAATGCACTGGTGGTAGTGGAAAAACCACACAGCAACAAGTTAAGGATATGCCTCGACCTGAGGGACCTTAACAGGGCCATACAAAGACCCCACTGCCCACACTAGAAAAATTCACAACAAAACTAGCAGGAGCAAAGTTTTTCAGTGTCTTAGATGCCAGATCTGGATACTGGGCCATGAAACTGAGCCCAGAGTCATCTATGCTGACAACCTTCAACACGCCCTTCGGCAGATACAGATTCCTACGTCTGCCCTTCGGAATTAACTCTGCTCAAGATGAATTTCAAAGGCGAGTGGACGAGACGTACGAAGGCTTACCGGGAGTAACAGCCATAGTCTGCGACAGCTTCTAAAACGAGAAAATGAGTTCACTGGGATCGGCAGCATGAGGACGCATTCACACAGATGAAACATCTAATAACGCATCACCCCGCGCTTGCAGTCTTCGACCCCCAGAAAGAGCTGAGACTCCAGGTCGACGCCTCAAAATCCAGCCTGGGAGCTGTCATGCTCCAAGATGAGAAACCGGTGGCATACGCATCTAAATCACTTCACAGCACATAGGAGAGCTATGCACAAATAGAAAAAGAACTATATGCAGTGCTATTTGGATGCAAACGGTTTCATGAATACATGTACGGCCGCAGAGTGATTGTCGAGTCCGACCACAAGCCGTTGGAAGCTATACTGCACAAACCTTTGGCTGCAGCGCCCCCACGACTCCAGAGGATGATACTGCAACTACAGAGTAATGACATACATATCATCCACCGCCCTGGGAGGGACATACCAGTCAAAGACACCCTGTCACGTAAGTCGATACAGCACCACGATAACAAAATAACAGAAGGTTTGAAAGCGCAGGTACACTCAGTCACTAGGAATCTCCCAGTGAGCTCAGCTAAATTGCAGGAGATCAGAGAAGTAACAACCCAAGACACACAGCTAACCACTCTCAGAAGCATCAATAAATCAGGTTGACCACACGAGAGGAGACAATGCCGGCTCAGCATTCAAGAATACTGGAACCACAGACACGAAATTGCTGAAGCAGGTGGCCTAATGCTCAAAGGTGAGAAAAGAATCATTCCTCACAGCCTCAGAGCTGAGATGATTGACCGCATTCACACCGGGCACATGGGCATAGAGAAGAGCAAGAACCGAGCCTGTGACATCCTTTTCTGGCCTGGCATGGGAAAGCAAATAGAAGCATCTGTGACAAACTGCCAAATATGCCAAGAGCGACGCAACTCCAATGCCAGAGAGCCACTCATCTCACACGCCATCCCCGAGAGACCATGGCAGGTTGTGGGTGTTATTTTCGACTCTGAGCTGACTTTTATTCCCCACATTAAAAACATCACAAAAATAGGTTAAGAATATCGCCAGGGTCCGCCCCATTCTCTCTCGGGCCAGTACGGAGACGCTAATGCACATATGTCAGACTCAAGGCCCGTGGGCCAGATGCGGCCCGCGGAGAATTTTTATGTGGCCCGCAAGATAAATATCAAAAATATATTAAAACTGGCCCGCTGGCCGATTTTACCGCAAAGACTTCAACTCCCATGATGCTTTGCTACGTCAGCGCGGAGCCGACGCTCCCCTCCTTTGTGTTTTTTCCAGCGCCTGCTGCCGGTGTCTGCAGCTCCGCTGTCTCAGACAAACTACACTCCTCTCACTCAGCGCCGAGTTTACTCAGCTATTTTCTGACGTTGAAGCCCAGAAACGGAGATTCTAGCCGCTCAGTAATGTGTTCACGACTGAAAGAGAAAGTTTTCCAACTAACGTCCAGACAGAGCTGATATAACTCCAGCGAGCAGCGACACGCTCAAACCAGCACGGCTCTGTGGCTGCTGTAGTTGTTATTTTTCCTCCCCGACACACAACAACGTGGTCAAGCTGCTCAGACATGTTCATCAGCACAAACCTATGTGAGCACCTGTTGTCATCTAATGTTGTCATTATTATGATGAAGATGAACAAAACAACAGGAGTCTCCTCCTCAGCTCAGATCAACCCCATGATGCAGGTATCTGGCTGGAACAGGTGAGCATCACAGTAAACCAGTGGAGCAAACTGAGCTTTAAATATGTTGGTTTGATGCTCTTTTTCTGCTCCAAAACATGAAAGTTAACAGGTGAGATGTTGCATTTTCATTTAAGATAAAATGATATTTTATTTTGTTGTTGGCCCGTGAGAAAAGATTTAAAAGATTTAAAGATTTTAAAGATTTTAAAAATGATGATTATACCACAAGTAATGAATACCACTGGTGTGTTTTATTTCAAACTGACTTGCTCGTGTGTGATTTGGTTATTCCACATTCAGTGTTAATGCAGAAATAAGTTTGTTTCCAAATTTAAAGGTTCAAAATTGCATACATGTTGATAAAGAAAATGTGCAAATTTGCCGTCACTTTTTCAAAAAACATTAAGTTTGGCCCTCGACTCCGTCCCAGAGTTTCATTTCGGCCCCGTGTGAGTTTGAGTTTGACACCCCTGCTCTAATGCATGCTTTCATAACCAGTAGAATTGATTACTGCAATGCCCTGCTTTCTGGTCTTCCCAAAAAGAGCATCTCAGGTTTACAACTTGTACAAAACTCAGCAGCACATGTCCTGATGAAGACCAGGAAGCGGGAGCACATCACTCCAGTTTTAGAATCACTGCACTGGCTCCCCGTATGTTTCAGGATTGATTTTAAGGTTCTTTTAATGGTTTTTAGGTGTCTTAATGGTCTTGGGCCTTCTTATCTTTCAGAACTGCTTTTACTATATAAACCCTCGCGGTCTCTGCGCTCCCCTGGCAGCCGTCTCCTAGTTATCCCTAAAGTTAAGACTCACACCCACGGCGAGGCGTCCCCCAAGTATTACGGCCCTCGCCTTTGGAACGGGCTGCCGGAGGACCTCAGGGCCGAAGGGAACGTCCAGGCTTTTAAGAAAAGGCTCAAGACCCACCTTTTCAGCTTAGCTTTTAACTGATTACTATTTATCTAGTCTGTTTAACTGTATCACCTGTCATATTTGTTTATTTATATATACCTATTTATCTCTTTTACTTAATGTTATTATTTTATTTACATCTTAGTGTTTTTATATGATTATGTTTTCTTTTACTATCTTTATAATCACTTTTTATCAGTTACTTTCTATCCATATTAGCTTTTGTTATTTTACATGTTATATATTTTAATCCTCCAGTGTTTCCTCAGCGGAGCCCTCTGCCTTGGGGCCGGTGGTCGGCGGCGGCGGCGGCCGGGGCGCTCCTCGGGTAGTGCCCGGGCAGTGGTGGGGGGTCTCCGCCCTCCCTCCCTGGGCGTCATGGGCCGGTGTCTTGGCTGCTGCCGTGGATCTGTTGCTGTCAAGGCAGACGGCTCCGCTGATGATGTGTCGTCCATTACCTGACCCATCTGAACTCAGCCTATTGTTCACTCTGTTGTTCACAAGTGTGTGTGTGCGTGTGCGAGTCTACGTTCACCTTGGAAATTGGTTGCGGGAGGGGAACTGCAATTGTCAATTGTTTTATACTTGGGGAGGGGGGCTGGGATGGGAATATGGGACCTATGGGGCCATTTTAATCTGTGAAGCACTTTGAGTTGTGTTTTTTTTGTATGAAAAGTGCTGTATAAATAAAGTTGATTTGATTTGACCTGTTTACGTGGAACTCGCATGATTTCATCATCCTTGTAGACTACCACAGTAGATACTTCGAGATGGAAAAACTTACCAACTGCACATCAGCTGCTGTCATCTCAAAATGCAAGGCTTCATTCGCACGCCATAGTATCCCAGACACAGTAATTAGCGACAACGGACCATGCTACAGCTCCATAGAGTTTTGTACCTTCTCAGAGGAATGGGATTTTGAGCATGTCACTTAGAGTCCACACTATCCCCAGAGTAATGTCCTCGCCGAAAGAACAGTGCAGACAGCCAAATGCATCCTTGACAAGGCCAAAGCCGAAAGAAAGGACCACTATCTGTTCCTGCTGGAGCACAGAAACACCCCAGTGGACAACCTGGGATCCCCTGCGCATCTCCTGATGAGCCGCAGACTCCGCTCAAAACTCGCCACAACCACGAAGCAGCTGAAACCACGCATAATACGCCAAGAGGTTGTATACGGCAGGAGAAAGGCATGCCAACGCCGCCAGCAGATATACTATAACCGATCTGCAAGACCACTTACACACCTACCTGTTGGCGCACCTATCCGTTTCCTTAACAAAGGAAGGTGGAGGCCGGCAACAGTAACAAAGCTGGCCAACACCCAAAGGAGCTACCACATCCAAACAAGTGGACAAGTGCTTCAGTGTAACAGGCGACACTTACATGAGAACAAGGAGGATCCAACCATGACAAGCACACAAAACAAGCACAGGAGCCCAAAAGACACACACACTGCTAACAAGCCACAACATATGCATGAAAACAGCACACAGCAACCTCATTCCGAGCCCATGAACTTTGTGCCACCAGATGAACAGACCCATGGTTACACAACGAGGTTTGGTCACACCATCAAGCCAAGACAAGTCCTAGACTTGTAATTATTGTAAAGGGTGCAGGCGGATCGCTGCCCTAAAAAAAAATGTAAACATGCTGGACATTCTATACAGTTTTGCAATGTTTCTGTTGTTGCCGAGTATGGCATGAGAAGCCCACATACCGATAGGAGTGTCATGACGTTTACTGGCTCACCTGACGGTGACATGCTAAAGGTTGGTTTATGCTTGACACGTCCGCGAGGTCCGCGCGGCTCTGCGCGGCGAAATTGCATAATTTTCACAACCACGCCCCTCCACCGCACCTCCGCACAGCCCAAAATTTCCACAACGTGCACCTAGGAAATTTTCTAACCACGCGGACGGTCGGACGCGGAAAAACATGGCGGACTGGCAAGAACTAGTATGGCAGAGGTTCGTAAATACAGACATTTGTATGATTCAGCTCTCAGAGATCACCGTGATCAACATGTTGTTAATAATTCTTGGAGAGAAATAGCTCGCACTGTCGGAAAAGACGAGGACGCTGTTAAAAATGCTGGAATGCCATGTTGTAAACAGTAATTTTTACTTCTACTAAGGTGTAGTGTTGGATGCACGCCGTAGAGCTCCATGCTGCCCCCTACAGTTTGGGAGAATATTGGCTCACCGCAGAGACGAGCCGCATGAACCATAAACGCTGGAATTTGTGAAGCGCGTTCCATCCGCGAGCCGCATCACCAAGCGGAAAGTGAATGCGTCAAACATAAATCAAGCTTTAGTCCATTCAAAGATATCTATCATTTAATGTTAAGTTTACTCACAGTAAGACGAGTTAAAATGTCTGCTAGTTATTTACACAAGGATCATTCCTAATGTGCAGTCACTGCTACTCAAAAGAAGGGAGATGTAACAGCCTGGCCATTCGGGCCACCGTAGTGTGAGAAGACAAACTCACGTGAGATTGGTATGCAGAGGGAGAAGAAAGATGGCTGAATAAAGAACAGACTAAGACCAGGCTTCGTCATAATTAACGATCATTCTTATGCTTGGGTTATGCTTGATGCATTCACTTTCCGCTTGGTGATGCGGCTCGCAGATGGAACGCACTTCACAACTCGCAGCGTTTATGGTTCATGCGGCTCGTCTCTGCGGTGAGCCAATATTCTCCCAAACTGTAGGGGGCAGCATGGAGCTCTACGGCATGCATCCAACACTACACCATAGTAGAAGTAAAAATTACTGTTTACAACATGGCATTCCAGCATTTTTAACAGCGTCCTCGTCTTTTCCGACAGTGCGAGCTATTTCTCTCCAAGAATTATTAACAACATGTTGATCACGGTGATCTCTGAGAGCTGAATCATACAAATGTCTGTATTTACAAACCTCTGCCATACTAGTTCTTGCCAGTCCGCCATGTTTTTCCACTTCCGACCGTCCACGTGGTTAGAAAATTTCCTAGGTGCGCGATGCGGAAAGTTTGGGCAGTGCAGAGGCGCGGTGGAGGGGCGTGGTTGTTAAAATGACGCAATTTTGCCGCGTGAACCTCGCGGGCGCGTCAAGCATAAACCAACCTTTACTCATCCATATGAGAAGATACAACAGTGGCAGATTCCATTTCAATTTAGCTTCTTCCTTCTTTGAATTTGCTTAATTTTATCTGCTTTTAATAAAATCAACTACATGAAGTTAAATGAACACTTTAGTAAATTTTTGGTAAATGCCATGGGGAATATGTCATCATCACTTATTCAGATTTTATATCTCACCAGCAGCAAAAGTTTCAGTGATCAACAAGCAGCCAACAGCAGCTGAGCGCAAACCTGCAGATGGCTTTAAGGCAGAAGACGAAGACACAGCAGATGGAGAGCCATGCTCCACTTCGGCTGTTATTGAGAATATTCCTGAAACGTTAAACAAGGAATACCTGGAAATGCTAGTAGAGAACATTTTAAAGGATTTGAGCTCTTCAGCTGCCTCCAGGTTTACTCTGGAGATCATTCCTGACATCTCATGTGCCGTTGCCACTTTCCAAAATGAGAAAGGTACTAACTCAGTTTACAGTAAACATTTTAAAATCAAACAATCCAAATTAAATTGTACCTAAATGAAACACTTTTCTATTGTTTCACAGATAAAACCAAGTTCATAGCAAAATGTCCTCAAAACAGGATGTTTACAAGGAAGAACTTGTCTGTCCGACCTCTTGAAGTCACCACTCGGGTTTTAGTCGAAGGCCTTTCTAACATCGACACAGACGTACTTCAGCTCTACTTTGAGAATAAAGGTGGAGAGGTGGAAGATGTCAAACTGACAGATGCTGAGCAGTCTGCTGTCATTACATTTACCAACCGCCTAGGTATTCAGCTGCACCATAGTTTAAAGCTTCTTTCCGGAGTATTTCTCTTATCCGATGGCACCATCACACTCAGTTTTTTTAAGATGGCGACTTCACGTTTCTGTTTATAAATGTGCTTCTGTAGCCGACAAACAGCTAAAACACGTTGTTTTACAGGTATTATTCTCATCTCATCTTGTGTTCCCATATATTTATATTTTAGAGACTTAATTGTCCGTGAAAAGTTGATCAACTCTGCATCAGCTGAGGTATTCCTTAAATTTGAAGCAAGTAAGCGGTAGTCTAAAGGTATTGGTTAGTTCTGGTCGGCGCTCAGTTTCCTATTGCACGGAGCTCTGCGGGGCAGGGGGCGTGCTTAGCAAAAAAATAAAACGTATTGCACATTATATCACAGTACATGATAAGATAATCAGTTTTACAGATTTCTGACCAATCATACATAATTTCTGAAAGAGGAAAACTCCGGAAAGATGCTTTAAGTTTTAACATTCAAATGCTGTTATTCACAAAAATCACTTCTTCTTTCTTTTAGCTGTTAAGAAAGTCCTGGAAAGGAGGCATAATATAAGAGAGGAAGAAGTGAAAGTCTATCCATTTTATGAGTCTTTGGAAGCAGCTCTTTATGGGGATGACACGCCTTCACCAAAACTCCCTGCTGGCATTTCAGAACTCGTTGAGGTTGCCTTACTTAGATACCTAACTACAAACAAAATGGCAGTGGACGTGGTTCGTCGTGACATGGCAAAACACTTCTGCGATGTGAACCTAGTCAAGTCTGCCGTGCGCCTGAGTCCTGTGTCATCCTTGCTAAAGGAGAAGAACGCCAAAGCCATCATCAAAGAGTGGGCAGATACTGTCAAGTCAGCATTTGCACAATCCATGTCAAAATTCAAATCTTTAAAGCTTCCCTTGGAGTCAGAAGTTTGGAACAAGTCTGAAGAGAAAATCAGACAAACACTTGAGAATGAAGATGTGGTTGTAGTACCTGATAAAGCCACTGGTGTTCTGTCAGTGGCTGGCCTTGTGGATGATGTCAGCAGACTGGAGAATCCACTTTCAGAAATCCTTAAAATAACCGAGCTAAGAGTGCAAAGGGAGAAATCAAGCAAAACCCAGGACATCAAAGTTTTGCCATCTATTTACCACATTCTTTCTCAAGATGGTATCCAGAACAAGCTCTTGCAAGTGTATCCAGAGCTCAAAGTGTCATATGACAAACAGACAATGGCTCTGAAAGTAACTGGCTTTGTGGATGAGATTTTGGGTGCAAGCAACATGATAAATCAAGCAATGCTTGCATTAAGACGTCAGAATTTAGAGTTAGGTACACATTTGTTTGACATGTTAAGAGATGAAAATCAAGAGGAGATTACAGATAATCTTCTGACAGCTTACGCCATAAATGCGGCCCTAGAGATCAGTCCACAAAGGCTGCAGCTCGTTGCTGTTGCTGATGACGATCTAGTAGCTGCTGAGGATCATTTGAAGCAGCATCTGATTTCTAAGGAAGTTGTTGTTGAAGACAGTGAGGTCCTTAAGCTGCCAGAGTGGCAGCAGCTGGTCAGTCGGTTGGAGAAAGCCAACAGTAAGTCTGGTGGTAGAATTCAAATTAATACCACCCACCAACAAGTCATAGTGTCTGGTCACAAGGATAGTGTCATCAGTGTTAGTGATGAACTAGACGAGTTTTTAACTGAGAATGCTCACACTGAAGAAGTTGTTGCTGTTAGGGCGAATGTCATCATTGAATACCTTAAATCTCAAGCGTCCTGGTTGGAGATATTTGAAGGCAATGTGTGTGTGTCTTTGTCTTATGCAAAGGAGGCCATCATTGTCAGTGGTCCTAGGGCGGCTGTACAAAGCAGTAGGGTCATCATGGAAGGTATAGTCAATTCTGTGGACTTGGATTCTCTTAAAGTTGAAAAACCAGGAGTAAAGAAGTTCTTTAGGAGTAAAGAATCCATGTATGTTTCCTTAATCAAGAACGAAACTGACTGCTTGGTGAAACTTGTTGATGAGGTTGGTGAAGAACAAGACGGCTTTGCCTTTGTACAAGTACACACACCAGTTTACCAAATTCAGACTGCAGATGGAGTTGAAATAGCAGTTTTTAAGGCAGATATGTGCACTTATCCAGTTGATGCAGTGGTCAGTCCTTCAAACGAGGACTTGAAACATAGCGGAGGTCTTGCAGGAGCGCTGTTCAAAGCTGGTGGTCCTCAATTACAAAATGAATGTGACAAATTAATCAGTATGAAAGGAAAACTGAAACCTGGTGAAAGCCTCATAACTGATGCTAGTGGGCAGCTTTATTGCAAAAAGGTCATCCATACCTTTGGGCCAACTTTTGATCAAGCCAAAGCTGCAAAGTCCGAGGCAAAGCTGAAAAGAGCAGTTAAAGGAAGCTTAGAGCTCGCTGAAAGTATTGGCTGCTTTTCGGTGGCTCTTCCTGCCATCAGCAGAAACCAAGGTTTCCCCCTCAATCTGTGCTTATCGACTATCGTCAATGCAGTGAAGGAGTACTGTGATGAGAGATATGAGGACAGCACATTGAAGAAGATACATCTGGTTGACAACGATGACAATGTTATTCTGGCAATGGAAAGTGCCGTCAAACAGCTGTTTGGAAATCAGGGTGTTAGCCTTCCGCAACAGATACCTCCCAACAGAGTGAACAAACTTCCACCAGTGCAACCTGGTGAATCGGACTACTTGTGTCATGTGAAAACCAAAGAGGGCTTGGACATTGTTCTAAAAAAAGGAAACATTGAAGCTGCCAAGGTAAAGTTTGATTTCTTATTTTATAACTGAAATACATTGAATGATTGCACGATGTTAAAACTGATATCTAAATGAACATTTTGAAGTGTTCTTGTTTAAAAGTGATAGAGAAGAACCACCTGACCTTTTATAAATGTGTTCTTAAACAGCTTTTAAAACTAAACAAAAATTACAAAGATTAATGGGAATGAACTCCAAGTTCAAAATGTTAAAAAAACAAACTAATACATGCCTGGGGATTGAGCTACTTCCTGATTTCCTCTTATGTCACTGATTTGGAGTTGCATGCCATTTTCAGACGGACGTGATTGTGAACACAGTGTTTGAAGATCTGGCATTAAATAAAGGGGCCGTTTCCACGGCCATCTTTAATGTGGCTGGACCCAAGCTCCAACAGCTCGTGTCTGACCAGAAATCGGTGGGAATACCTGGTGACATCATAGTTACTGAAAGCTGCAAGTTGAAGAGCAAACAAGTGTTCCATGTAGTTGCTCCTCACATGAACAACGATCAGGCTTCAGCTGGAAAGGTAAGCCCTACAACATGTAGCATACGTATGTTAAATGGTATGTTTTTAGCCATGACTTACAGAACAGATGTACTTGGATATTCATTTATATTTTGCTTCCAGATATTAGGCGGGATCTTTAAAGATTGTTTGGACATGGCAGAGAATGCACGACTGGCCTCCATATCTTTCCCAGCTATTGGTACTGGAAACTTGGGTTTTCCGAAGGACATCGTTGCTTCTTTGATGCTGAATAACATTTCAGACTTTAGCAGCCAAACACAACCTAAGCACCTGAAGAAGGTTGCAATCATTCTTTACCCCAAGGATGCACAAACTATACAGGTAAACACAACAACCTTTAACACAATGTACTCGGACAACATGACCCTGTACAATTTACCAATAAGAAGTGTCAAATACATAACCTTTGAATCAAATGTAGCTCTTTTTTGTCTGTGTCAATCTGCGCCAAGAATATGAACTCAAGCTCAGAGAATCCAGTTAAAATTTCAAAAGGAACATCATAATCAGTAGCTTGGCAAGCCATCCTATATATAAAAATTCCCATCTCGCCCTCCGCGGGTGGTCTCATCCTTCCAAGCTCGGGTCCTGTACCAGAGGCCTGGGAGCTTGAGGGTTCTGCAGTATCTCAGCTGATCCTAGATCTGCACTTGTCTGGACAGAGATGTCTGATGTTGTTCCTGGGATCTGCTTTAGCCACTCCTCCAGTTTGGGGAGTACCCCGATGACCACGGTCACCATCAGTGTCTTCACTCTCCAGGCTTTCTCAAGTTCTTCCTTGAGGCCCTGGTACTTCTCTAGGTTCTCGTGTTCCTCTCTCCTGATGTTGCATCGCTTGTTATCGCCACATCAACCACAACGGCTGTCTTCTGTTGTTTTATCCACCACCACAATAGTTGGTTCACCATCACCATGTTGTCAGTCTGAATCTGGAAGTCCCACAGGAGCTTTGCTCTCTAGTTCTCTACCACCTTAGGGGTGTTACCCACTTTGACCTTGGGGCTTCCAGTCCATACTCTGCAGAAGTTCCTGTACACGATGCCAGCCACTTGGTCATGGCGTTCCATGTACGCTTTCCCTGCCAGCATCTTCCACCCTGCAGGTATGTGGTGGATTGTCTCAGGGGCCTCTTCGCCTAGCCTACAGCTTGGGTCTTGTCTGGTGTGGTAGATCTTGGCCTCTGTTGCTCTGGTGTTCAGGGCCTGTTCCTGTGCAGCCATGATGAGTGCCTCTGTGCTGTCCTTCAGACCAGCTCCTTCTAGCCATTGGTAGGATTTCTTGATATCAGCCACTTCAGTTATCTGTTGGTGGTACATCCCATGTAGGGTTTTGTCCTCCTATGATGGTTTTTCCAGCGTCTCCTCCTCTGGTAGCTATTGTCTGAGATGTTCACTGAACACATTATTTGTTGGGTCATGTCCTTGATGTACTTCTAGATCTTGGATGCTTCATCCTGGACAGTGGCTCTCACTATATATTAAATACGTTCACTATGTCTTCGTTATAAATTAAATTACTTATTGTCTTTTAATGAGACAAACGTTGTGGCCTTAAAGATGTTTTTTCATACATGCTGACTGTTTCGACTGAAGGCTTCAGCCTAAATGTGTTTAAACAATTGTTGCACACTTTCTGTAAATCCTATAAACGTTGTTTCACTTCTCAAATGTCACTGTGTGTGTCTCCTACATGATATATTTACCTGAAAATTTTTATCGTAACAACCAACGATTTATACAGGAAAAGCTTTATGATTAGCAAGGCTGCCCAAACTTTCGTATCCCACTGTATACATATTTATTACTCTGGCCACATGTCTAGATTTCTGGGCTACTAAATTAGCATATGAATTCAGGGTGTGTGTGCTATGTTTTAGCATTTATCTTAATAATATCATAATGTTTTCTTTTTAGGAATTCATTAAAGAATTCATGCAGAAGTTTCCCAATGCTTCTGGTGGTTTGGTTTCCAAAAGCCCCTCACAGAGTACAGGTAGACCAAAGTCCTTTTTGTCCACATTCTTTCAGTTTGTGGTGAATTTTTCTGTAGGAATTCAGACAGAAATTATTATAAACACAGGAAGGAAAATGTATTACAGCAACAGGCAACCCATCCGCTTGTTTTTTTAATAGTACAACTAGATCACACCAATTTTTCTCAACAAGCTTTTTATGCAATTTCAACATTCCCACCACCAGCAGGATCCTTCTCTAAAGTCGTATCCACGTCGGGAATGCAGGAAGCAAAAATGGGAAATGTGACTGTGCAAGTATCATCAGGAGATATAACCAAGGAGACCACTGACGTCATTGTCAACTCGTCAAATGAAGACTTTTCTCTTAAGTCAGGTAAATCTGGAAGATTTCTTACCAAGTCAGTATTTTCACGATTCATACCCAAAACCTCTACATTGTTTGTAAAACACTGATGGATTAAATAAGAAAAATGACACGTTGGAGGTGAATCAAACATCAGTGGAATATTTTATAGTGTAAAGCCGCTCAAAAACTGTAAATGGCGAGATTAGCAGAATTAGTGAAATTTAAATTTAAAGTTCTTCTATTTCCTTCCTAAGGAGTTTCTAAGGCCATTTTGGATGCAGCTGGTGCAGCTGTTGAAGTAGAATGCCAAAACCTTGGTAAGAACAAAGCTTTATGTCACCTCAATGAAAACGGCCTCTTACTATACTCTCAAGGTTTTCTTGGTTGGCGGTAACCTCAATGCCGGGTTGATGGTTATGCCTGTAACCCCTGACAAAGATTTTTCCAAAAGGAAGTGATCAGGAAAGAATCCAAAGTTATTCAGATCCACTCTCCACACCCTCAGGTTCTCAGACCAATCCAGGCATGATAATGACACAGCCAGGTAACCTGAAATGTAAGAAGATCCTGCACCTGGTTGGTCAGACGGACCCTGTAAAAATCAACAGAGTTGTGAAGGAAGCGCTCCAAATGTGTGTGAAACACTCCCACACCTCTGTGTCTTTTCCTGCTATTGGCACAGGTGAGCATTACTGAGGTTTGTTCAGAACAATTAATAAAAAGGATGATTTTCCTGTATTTTTTATGCTAATTTCTATGATTTGGGGCAGGATTTGCCAAACATGAATTGACACATTTGAGGTGGAGATTTAAGACATTGCATTAATTTTCCAAGCTAGTTGATTAGTTTAGAATTGCCGTTAACACAAAACAATGTTATCGCTCTAGCACTGCATAAAAAACTTTATTACTAGACTAATCTGATTGTATTTATTTCAAATTCAGTTTAAATATGATCAAACAACAAGCTAGGGCTGAGTATCCACTGGCTCCCATCTAGCTCTAGAACCGGTTTGGTGGGGAAAACAAAAAAATCATGTTGTGTTTTTAGCAGCCTTGGCTTACCGTAGATGAGAAAATCCTTCCTTTTTCTTATTCCATAATAAACGCGAGATGAACAAAAACATAAAATGACAGAAATATTTCTCCTCCTAATTCAAAAATGATACAGTTTAACAAATGCATGGAAATTGGGCTTTTTTACTTAGTTTGAAATGAATTTTCTTGAATTGTTCTGTTTAATGGCTCATTTGAATGTTCCATGTTGTACATTTTTAGGGCAAGGAAATGTCCAGGCGAAGCAGGTGGCAGATGCCATGTTGGATGCAGTGATTGATGTGCTGAAGCAGAACCCCACCAGTACCCTGACTTTAGTGCGGATAGTGATTTTCCAGCAGCCAATGCTGAACGATTTCTACCGCAGCATGCAGGAAAAAGAAGCCTCTGACCCAAAGGATAAAGTGGGATTCTGGGGAAGGGTGAAATGTAAATATGGAAAATAAAATTGATCGAGAATTCGTTTTTGTAATCATTTATATTTTTAATTAAAAATAATGTTCATATGTCATTCACAGCATTCTTTGTTGGAAGCACAGAAACTGAAAGAGAGGAGGATTTTGTCATTGATGAAGTCAAAATGGACCCAGCCTGTTTCCACATCTGTGGTGACTCACCAGCTAAAGTCAAAGACGCCAAGCAGAAGCTACTTGACTTAATATCTGATGAACAACACTCTCACACAATTTCAGACGACTCTATCTTAAGCTTCTCTCCTGCAGACCGTCAGCAAATTGCAGCCATCCAAAAGAAGCTGGGTGTGAGCATAAAAACTGACAACAAGAACGGGGAAGCCTCAATCATCATTGAAGGCCTCAACAGGGATGTCCTGAAAGCCCACACTGAGATTGATCGCATGCTCAAGAAGGTGAAAGATGAGCAGGGGACGAAGCAGAAAGTGGAATTAACAAGCAACCTGGTAGAATGGCAGTATCAGCGCCAGGGGCTCCAGTTTCACAGTTTTGACGTGTTGACCAACTACCAGCTTGAGCAAGCAATGGAGAACAATCAGCCAAACATAAAAGTAATGATCCGAGGTCAAACCTACACCGTGACCTTACCCAACGGACCAGCCACTGATGGCAAGAAAAACACACTGCAGATTAGGCGACTTGACAAACTAAAAGGTAATCCACACCTCAGGTCTAGATTAAGACATGCACATTTACGAATGTTTTTCTAGCATCCTCACTTCACGCATTTACAAGCCAAAAATTAAATATCAAAAACAATTCCATGTTTCCATTTGCAGGTAATGATATTCCTGACTTTTGGGATCCCATACCACCCGGCACCACCTGCCTATCTGTTCCAATCCAGGCGGGAACACCAGAGTACACCGAAGTCCAGAATCAGTTCAAGGCCACATGCAATCGAAGCATTTCCAAGGTATTGAAACTGTGTTGTAGGCTTTAGCTGCAGCTAGTTTCTGATGTAGTTGACAGAAAATGATTAATGCATTAATGTACAAAGTGGAATGTTTCTGACCCTAGATTGAGAGGATCCAGAATCCTACTCTGTGGAAGGGTCTACAAATAAAAAAACAAGAGATGGAGGTGAGAAATGGCCACCAGAATAACGAGAAGCGCCTCTTCCATGGCACCTCTGAAACCACTGTGCGCACCATCAACGAACATGGCTTCAACAGGAGTTATGCAGGATTGAACGGTGAGACAAACTGTTTCAAGCAGTCTTTGTCCATGTAGGAGTTTATACAGGTGAGACTCAGAAAATTTGGATAATTTATTTCAACAATTCAACTTAATAGTTGAATCTATTGAATGAGATATTCATTCCCCACAGTCAGATATTTCAAGATGTTGTTTGTTCTACTGAGACTGCTGTGTGTTTCTCGGTCAGCTCAGAATGGAAAATGCACAGATTACCCAGATGTGAACACAAATAAGCTACCTGGCCTGGTCCATTCTGGCCCAAAGTGGCTATTGTGTCACACTGTAATCAGCTAATGAACCCAAAATACCAGCAAAGGGTTCCTGAGCCTTTAAATGGTCTCTCAGTCTAAGTTTCAGAGTTTCACCTGTAATAGAGAAAACAACCACTAATGTTTGATGCACCAATACTAGGGCTGCTCAATTAATCGAATTTTAATCCCAATTACGATCTGCGTTGTGAGCGATTATAAAAACAAAACAAGCCGATTATTTGCTCCTCCCACTTGCGCTGCCCTGAGTTGCAAATGAAGCGCTCCTCTCACAGTGTTGCTAACTTAGCGACTTTGACGCTATTTCTAGCAGCTTTTCAGACCCCCTTCTTGACATTTTAAATGTTAAAAGTACCTAGCGAACACCTCAGAAACATCTCTGGTAACCCTTAGCTACTTTCTGGATAACTGTCGTCGACGTTTCCTGCAGGTTAGCTAAACACTCCGCCTACACTCCGGACCGTTCTTCAGGACATTAGGAAAGGGAATGATGTAGTGATGTGTCAGTGGCTAAAGACACAGCTCTCAGAGCCGGCTCCCTGTTGGATTAACCAGAGTGAGTGACACACACACCGCACCTGCGGGCTCCTGAGCCGCTAAAAACAGCTAAATGTGCGCGTGCGGCGCGCTAAACACACGTGCAGCTTGCCCCTGATTGCTGTGAGACCGGGTTGGGGGGTGGGGGGTGCAGCTGTGGTTGGGACAATTATTACATTAACTGATGGACTTGTAAATAAATAGTTTATAAATAAGGTAGAAATAAGTTCCTCACACTGATAACTAATAACTAATCTCTCTGAGGACACGGTGCTAGTGCACGCTCCTACAGCACCTTGACACGACTCAATAAATGTTATGCAACATTTAGTGAACATCAATTTATTTGCATGTATTTGTTATAAATGCCACTGTATAATTCTTGCTGTCAGTATTTGCAAGATATTGGTATTTGGTTCTGTACTGGTTAGACTTAAATGAGTTAAACCAAGGTCTATAGCCCTTGGGTCATAGACTATGAGCTATAAGTATATTGGTCTTTTTATACTGGGAATCAGGAGTTCTTTTAGTGATCATCTTGTTTCTTATTTATTGTTGTCCTGATTGTGCCCTGAGCAATTTTATGACTGAATAAAAACAAATAAAATCAACATAAATTGAAAAATCGTCTTAAATAATCGAGATCTCAATTTCAGTCACAATAATCGTGATTATTATTTTTGCCGTAATCGAGCAGCCCTAACCAATACCATGCCTACAGTCGAGTACTTGCCAATACTGGGTACTGATAGAGTATTACCAAATGCTGGTGACTTAGACAAGGTGCTTTACAGCCTAATGGTCATTCACTCATGCATGCACACTCTCACACACTGGTGGTGGTGGTAAAGGGCCTGTATTTGTATAGCGCAGTCATGAGCCTGATCTCTCCGTCTGCGTCAGTGCACAGACACGCAACGCCATTATGCGTCGGTGCAAGCGTTCTCCGACAACCTCGCAGACGGTGACGGAGACGTGCCCAAAATTTTAAACATTAATTGAAAGCAACGAAGACCGCAAGTGATGATTGAATGTGATTGGTCAAGATGCCGCTTCCTCTAAATTTGTCAATAGCACCGCTATTTCCCATTTATAAAGTGAAAAGGTAACTAGCGGCATACCCAGAACAGACTGAAGAATGCGTCGTGGAAAGTCCGAAAATATAAATGTTTATTCATCCCTTGCTGAGCCTGAGGGAGTTCAAAATACGGAGCAAACGTGGACAGAAATGATGGAAAACGCGGGTTTCGAGGTAGAGCATGGTGGACAAATTTGTTTGTGTTATGAAGTCTCTAAAATATATAAACACATTAGAAAACACACTATCGTGGACCGGATACATGAGCGTTATGGTGGCACAGAAAAGTGCTACGCCCTCTGTTGTCCTGGTGGGGAATTGCTTTGCCGCACTCCCCAGGTGGCGGACAAGTCCGAGAGAAAATCGTTCGTCAATGCGTGTGCGTCTCTCCCTGGAGGAGGAGTATAAATCAGGCTTTAGGGTTCCACAACCCCCCAAGGTGCTTCAATAGTCATCCACACATTCACACGCTGGGGAGGATGGGCTACATTGTAGCCGCAGCTGGCCTGGGGCTAACTGACAGAAGTCAGGCTGCCATTCACAGTGGGTGCCATTGGTTGCTACCAACCACCACCATCAGGCATGGCAGGTGGAGTGTCTTAACCAAGGAATGACTGTGACAGATTGGGCGGGGCTCGAACCTGCAACCCTCCGGTTACGGGGCAGGAACGTAACTGACTTACCTCGTTTACTCGAGTTTCCTACAGAGGATGTTTCCTGCTACAACTCAGCTGAGAGAAAAGCATCACAAAATCTAAAGTACTATTGGCTTCTGTTGCTTCAGAGTACTTTTACAAGTATTTGTACATGACTAATGGTACAATACCCAAATGCAGACATCAGTATCTGTGCATTTCTGCTTTCACATTATTGTACTTTATTATATTTAACAGATTTATGATACTTAGACTTGGGATTCCTTAAAATAATGCACATTAGCCATTGTGACTGTCTTGATCTCCTAATATTACAACATTGTTCACATTCCAGGGTTTGACTCAGTGACCTTGTGTGTTTTCTGTTTTCAGCTACTTGTTATGGCAAGGGGTCCTACTTTGCAGTGACGGCCAGTTACTCTTCCCAAGACACCTACTCCAGACCCAATGGAAAGGGGGAGAAGTTCATGTACCTCTGCCGAGTGCTGACCGGGGACGCCACCCTCGGACAACAAAACTTGATCGCTCCTCCTTCCAAACAAGCCACGTCCTCTAACTTGTATGACAGTGTTGTTGACCAAATGCCAAACCCGAGCATGTATGTAGTCTTTCATGACATCCAGGCCTATCCTGAGTATCTGATTACATTCACGTAAAACAGAAAAGCACACACTGTGGATAAAAACAAGTGTCTTACAACCTTTTTTGATAATTCCAGATAGTTCATGTACTTAGAGAATTTTCCTGTTCACGTTGCACGCCGTTTACATTAATAACTCGTTTAGTGCCTTGAAACTATCCGAGAACACCTTACAGTTGGATCATGCAAGCAGACGTCAGCAGATGAAGGAGCTGCTACAGCTGTTCTCACCAGCTAGGGTGATTCCTAGGGGATTTAGCAAGTTCTGCCGTTATCTTTGTTTCATTTGACCAGCTGTCCTTAAGATTTAAAATCAAAAGTAACTCACTTGAGTAAATACAATTAAACAAGCCTGTAACGTCCACAAGCACAAGCTATTTCCAAAAGCTTATCTCCAAGAACTTCACTAGTATTTTTAGTAGGGATGTTCCGATCACATTTTTTGGCTCCCGACCCGATTCCGAGTCATTTGATTTTGAGTATCTGCCGATACCGAGTCCCGATCCGATACTTCAGCAATACAATAAAATAGCAAGAAAAAAGGGAGACTGCACCCAAATTGACCTGTTAGGTTTTTATTATTATTATTTATATGACGGCATCCAACATGATACCATAAGAAAGTAGAAACATTTTGTTAGTGCAGCAGCACTTCAAACCAAGTAAACAAAATTATATCTTTGTAGCTTATCAGTGGTGCAACAATATGTAAACAAATTTGTTTTTATAGAAAAGTAGAAAAGGTTTGTAAAATAACTCAACACAATAATAGAAGTTAAATTAAAGTGCTTACCTCCACCTCTAAGAGGTAGTTGCATAATTCAGTCAGGTAACAAAATAAAATACATCTTAGGCCTTTAGACTGACTAGTTTATTAAAACGAACAAAAGATATGCCTAATCAAAGTGGTGTACGAACTTAACACCATTCAAGAATAAAACATCAAATTGCAAAGAACTGGTAAATCACCTCTTCCATGTGCTCTACATGGAGCTCAACTTTTACTCTAAGGCTCCCAAATAAAGTGCATGTTTTTTTTTGAGGAAAATCAGCATCTCTAACTTGTCGGGGGAGAGCCGATTCCTATTCTCATCAAGAATGTTTGACACTGCACTAAAGAGTCTCTCACTGTCCACTGAGGTGCAGGGGGCACGGAGAAATTTGGTTGCAACAGCAGCCAGTGAAGGGAACTGTGTAGCATGTGTTTTCCAGTAGTCAAGAGGATTGATTTTCCTAGGGATGGTTTGTTCCGAAAGGTAGATCCGTACCTGGACATCTGCTGAGGTGGTACTCACAGATTGGGCCTCTGGCTGACGCTCTTCTAAGATCTCATCTAAGAGGCTACCAAGGCTGCTTCCTGCTCCTTGACGAGGTGCCTTGCTCACAGGCTCTGCTGCCTCTGGTTCTTCACTGGCAACCCTGTTCTCCTCCATCTTCATCACCTCCTGGATGAGGGATTCTTTAGCAAACCTCAGGTGGTCTGACTTTGTGAAATATCTACAAGATAAATGTAACAATTTAAAAAAAACGTTAGGCAAGACACTGTATAACACAACAGTTCAGCTGAGGAAATGTTATATTTACGTAATAGTAAATAATTCTCTAATCATTAACAGAGCTAAATCTAAATTTTAAAAACATAATTAGACATTGGCTGACTTACAGTTTTGAAAATTTATTTTCTTAGAATCAAATTAAAAATGTACATTAATTCTACTTGCCTGTCTTTGTATCTTGGATCCACTAAAGTGGCGATGCTGTAGAGCGGTTCCTTTTCTACCTCAGCAAAGCGAGTCTCCACCGCCTCTAGGAGAGTTCTTTTCATGGTTCGAACACCCTGGTCAGTCGTGTCCTCTCGAGACAGGACACGTCTGAGAGCTGTTTAGAGAATGAATAGACGGATAACAGTTTATTACTTATTTAGAATAAAAAACATTGTGTGTTCTTTAATTAAAATGTAGAAAATAAAACAAAACCAACCTGAAATGGCAGGGATCACATCTGCTGCAGTTGCAGTCTCCTTGCTCACTTCCCTAGTCAGTTCTTCCAAGGGAACTAACACTTCAGCTGTATTCTCCATGAGGGTCCACTGACTAGCTGTTAGTGTAGCAGGGAGGTTGTGGTCAGCTGTATAGATGCTGAGCGCTCGCTTTTGCTCCAGAATGCTCTGTAGCATAGAGAGGCTGCTGTTCCATCTAACATGCACATCCTGCTGCAGGCGCTTCACGGTCATCTTCAGAGAAATCTGGAGATCTTCCGGGCGTGAATAGGCCAAAGGAGAATGTTTGAAATGGCCTATTATCTTCCTGGCATTAGCCATTGTGTCTGTGATGCTGCACTGAGAGAGCAGACCCTCGTGCACAACTAGTTGAAGCGTGTGTGCAACACAGCCCAAGCTCGGTACTGCCAAGTCCTCCATGGCTCTCATTTCGCGCATTGTCACGCACAATTACATGGACACGTTCCTTTTCAATTCCCCAACTGTTCAGCATATCTCCGATAGCCTGTTTCACATGCTCTGCTGTGTGAGATCCGCGAAAATGTTGCGCATTTAACGTAGCACGTTGTAAATTAAAACTCGGGTCAATCCATTGTGCAGTGAAGCTGATCAGTGACATTGGACAAACAGACGAACTCCATATGTCTGTGGTAAACCCAAAAGCAGACACCTTTGATAACAAGACTAACACGTAGCTTGTTGTGAATGCTGGGCAGAGCTGTGTCTGTAAAGTAGCTTCGAGAAGGTAACTCGTACCGTGGCTCCAAGTGCTCCATGAGACGGCGAAATCCTACGTTTGAAACCACAGACAGCGGCTGGTCATCTAGTGCAATAAATTCAGCCAACTTGGCTGTGATGTTCTTGGCCTTTTCGCTATGCTTAGGAAGTTTTTCTTTGTTTTTCAGCATAGCTTCCAGTGTCGGCTGGCTCCATGTTTTGATCTGCGTTGCCGCGGTGAACTCGGAATATTGAGCTGGATGTTTGTTCTTGAGATGGCGGATCAGGGTCGCGGTGTTAAAAGCAGCTCTGTCTTTTCCGCCACGTGAAACACTCAGTTTGCACACGTTGCAAGTGGCTGTTGGACAGCATTCGGTCTCCAGTTTAAAATGACTCCAAACCGCTGACATTTTTTGCTCTCCTGGAGCGAGACGAGCATTAACCTGCTAGCTAACTGCTACCTGAATTCCGCGGCCCACTTTAAAACGTGTGACGTTACGGCTGCCGTATGGTGTTGTCATGTTGTTATTGAGGAAGTGAAACTTGGTACAAAATTAAGCCATAGTTATTCAATTTGAAACTCAAGACTGATTAAAAATGGCATGCTTGTTGTTTTATAAGTTAAATCTGATCTTTAACACCCGATTCCGATCTTTTAAAAGTCACGTGATCGGGCCCGATTTCCGATCACGTGATCGGATCGGAGCATCCCTAATTTTTAGTCCAGCTTTAAATTAAAATTGAGCAACATCTAAATTAGTTCAAAAACTCAGAATGTGACCTCTGACCCTATGCAATCCTAAACTGAGATGGGAGTTTAGACTCCGTTTTGATTTCTGTAATTAAAGTCTTCCCAGAAGTTTGGACTCTGCTTCCCCCAAAGCTGCAGTTCCATTTTACTGTTCCTCATCTAGTTTCACAGAAGTTGGGATTCATTTAGTAAATTAATAAAATGTTTTCTTTGCAAGCTTGTGTTTTGTTTCTAAAGATCATGCTGCAAAAAGTGTCTGTTCCTGAGAAGAATCTTTATTTCTGACTGAAAGGTGCACGAGAAGGAACTCCGATGTTTCAGGCCAAAATACCAGAAATTAGAAAAATATTAAAAATGCACAAAAGTTTTATTTAAAGACGATGAGGCTTGACCCGGCCTGTTCTGTGACCCTCGTTGAGGGCCTAACTCTAACCTTTGGAGCCACAGCTGTTGATGTGAGCTGGAGAATGTCAGATTAATCAGATTTATGGAAATCAGAGCCCCCTACCGCCATCTGCAGGACACATCGCAGCATTGCAAAAATACACGTTTTATGTTAAGAAACCAACATTATGACCACGTGCATGTCTACATACTCATATATGGATCTGAAATCTGTGGCTTTGTGGAGCGTAAACAGCATGACGTCACGAATGGTAAATATTTAAAGCAATAAAGAAACTATCAGCTAATTTCTCCCCATTTTGGCTAAATGTAGGTATTAAAAATGCAGATGGGGTGCTTTTCATAAATCCACCATCAGAAATAGGAAAAAAAAAGTTTTCACCAAAAAGCGTTTAAGGTTATAATTAAGAAGCTGGTTAAATTGCTTCCCTCCTAATTTGTGCAACTTTCTGACTGTTTTCCTCCAAATCCACCAGAGCAAAACAACATTTTCTACATATTTTAGTTAAATTGTTGTAAAAGTGTAAATAACAGCTGTTTAAAACCCATACTTTCTGTGTCAGGAGTGTGGTGTTGGGTAATTAAGTCATACATAGTTAATGATTTTGTTAATTTTGATAATGAACGCACTAATAGGTCTAAAAGAGAAAGGGTGGTGTATTATACTCACAATTATGTTACGTCGAAATTAAAAAGGACTGCATTGATTTTACTGGGTCATGTTGATTTTGTGGCTTTATTAGATTTAGCAGAGATAATATTGCACAACATGTGAATAAAAAATCCTCATTGGCCAAGCTGTGGCTCCTCTTCTCCCCACCTATGGTTGCAGGTGTGTCTACCTGCTCTTAAGAACTTTTAACACGGAAGTTTTCTGGGTGGAGACGCCTGGGGGAGCTGGGAGGCGACGCGTAATGACCTCATTCAGGAATCCGAGCGAGCCAGCCACTGGAAGACAATAACGCATAAATCTGCTCTGGAGCAAATCCTAAACGAATCCTCTCCTCCGGACTCCTGGAGCCAAGTTCCACCATAGCGGGAGTCCCGGACAATGGCATCCGCCGCTCCGACGCATCCGGGCGGCCAGGCGCAGGGGGCAGGGCGCGGCGAGAGCTCCGAGGCGCTGACACCCTCTGCTGTCAACAGCATGCTGATGGAGTTTCTGATCTACTTCGGCCGAGCCATCGTGGTCTTCTACCCCGTGTATCTGACGGGATACCTGGGTCTGAGCATCAGCTGGGTGCTGCTGTGCATGGTGATGATCACGTGGTGGAAGAAGAATCGCGTGTGCAAGGACGAGCGTATCGGCTCTGCTATCGATTTTGTGGATAATGAGAAGCAGCTGATCAACACTGAGCTGAAAAGTACCTTGCAGATGGCTACGTGGGTGAGTTCAGTCAGATCCTGCTCAGCTCTCATCGAAGTGATGGTTCTGTTTGTTTTTAAAGGAAAACTCATAATTTACTGCAATAACAGCTGGAGACAACACCAAGGTGGTCCCTTTCAGCTGTGGACACAAACAAGAAAAACTCCAAATCTTCAGACCTTTTCAACTATTATAGACTTGTTTTGAAATGATTTGACCTCTGCAAGTACCTGGTGTTTTGACACAGACTGGTGTGACTAAACATTTAATTTTATCGGCTATTATCTTTAAAAAGGTAATTATCTACAAATTCCCATCGATAAACTTCAAGAATAATGTTCTAAAAGATTTTTGAACAAACCTGTGAAGTCGGAGATCTACAATCTGCAGCTGTGTCCAAATATAATGAGGATATCGTCAGAATCATTAAATTATGCTAGTTTGAGTTATTTTGGTGTCATTTTTATCTGTAATAATAATAATAATGATGATGATGATGATGATGATGAGCCAACCTGATCAGTCTGAGCCTAATCCAACATCCTGTCATACATCGTGATGTTTTTCTAAAGTCCACCACTCAGTGGGGCAGTAAGCAGGGAGGCACAGATTCCCTCTCCTCCGCCACTTGGGCCAGCTCCTCCGGGGGAATCCCAAGGCGTTCCCTGGCCAGCCAAGAGAGAGTCTCTCCAGCGTGTCCTGGGTCTTCCTTTAGGTCTCCTCCTGGTTGGATGTGCTCAGAAAACCTTAATCTCTAAGGGAGAAGCCAGACACCCTACAGAGAAATCTAATTTTGGCCGCTTGCATCCATGATCTCATTCTTTTGGTCACTACCCAAAGCTGGTGACCATAGGTGAGGGTAGGAACGTAGATCAACCGGTAAATCGAGATCTTCACCTTCTGGCTCAGCTCTCTCTTCGCCACAACAGACCAGTACAGCGTCCGCATCACTGCAGATGCAGCACCATTCCACCTGTCGATCTTTCTCTCACTCGTGGATAAGACCTTAAACTCCTCCACTTGGAGCAGGTCCTCAGCCCTACATGTAAGGATTTTACAGTGAAATAAACACAGAACAGTCTAGTCTCAGTCATGTCAGGAGGAAGGAAACAGATTTCCTTCTCAGCTGGTTGTCAGTTCTTCTGGTCAAAGATGGACATGGTTACGGTTTGTCGTGAGCGTCGAGCTAACGCTGCACAACCGACGTTTGTAATTCAACACCAGCTGGCCGTTTGGAAAAGAGTTGAAGCCAGAGCGGAGTTGTTACTTGTACCCCTAAGAAGCCAAGGCATCTTTCAGTTTTACTCTCATACCCCCTTCATCAGGGTTTTAAGGATCTCAGGAGCTCTTTTAGTGGGCGAATGTTAACGCCCCGTTGTTCCGCGGAACGTTTTAGGAGCTCTGTTATTCCTGCTGCAGAGCGTTTGTACAACAAGCATTTTGTATGATTGTATATTTGATATTTCTATCATGGTTGTGGCTTACAGCAGTGTCCAGTGAATGTTGTGTTTTATTTTTATTTATTTATGTTTTTTGCTGGTGCGTGTTTGTTGTCGTTGTTTTTTACGTGTCCATGGCAATTCAATTTCCCCCGTGGGGATTAATAAAGGCAACCTTGACATCGGGAGATACGGGCTAGAGGCTAACGATGAGCTAACACTGCAAACAGTGACTTGAAAACAATTAACACTAAAAATATATCAAGCTACTTTTTCAATTTCCAACAACTTAATATTGCAGTAAAATGTGTACATCTACTTATCAAACTACGGAGTACGACTCCTCTTCACTTGTAGCTGGCAACATAAAACTAGTGAGAAAGTTACTTGTGTGCTTTGACAATGAGCTGCAGTACCCACATTTGACCACAGGAGGTCAGTCTTGCTCTAATTTCACACATTGCACCTTTAAGCTGGAAGCTAAAAAAACAAAGTGCAGCTTTCCACAAGTGACAGAATAATGACACGAGACACCAGAAGACTGAAATGAGGTATTCCACAGAAAACCAGCTCAGTGGCCTACTGGTCTGAGTGTCCACCCCGGGAACGTATAAATGGGACCCAACGCCTCCTCGCTTTACACCCAGCATTAAAGGGTTGGATTGGGGGTTAAACCACCAAACGGTTACCGAGCGCAGCTGTGTCTTCAGCACCCCCCCCCCCCCCCCCCCCCCCCAGTGGATGGGTCAAATCCGGAATACAAATTTCACACACCAGTGTGTGTGTGTGTGTGTGTGTGTGTGTGTGTGTGAGACAACTAGTGGGACTTTGAGTTTGACTAAATATTCAGTAAAGAGATTCCTGGTATTTTCCTCTTTGATGAGGCAACACGAACGCTTTACTTCATCCCGTTGCGTCATGTTTGGATGACCTCTGACCTTTCATTTTGCATGAAGGTATGGAGTAAAGCAGTCTAATGTGCTTTCACTCTGCCCTGCAGGAGGTTTTGCCCCTTTGCATTTGCCTGTGCCACACCTTCACAAGCAGCGACTCGTGTTACAAGAGAAAGGAAACATGTTCACGTCAGGAGGCGACTTTGTGCGACTGATTATTATCCGTGAGGTCAAGACGAGGCTTTAATAACATTCCAGGTTGATAACCTGCAAGGTTTTATTTCAAATGAATAATTTATTTCTAGTTTTCCCTTCAAGTGCACCTCATTTGGACTGAAGTGCATTAGGAATGTTTTCTCTGTTAACTTCGGGTCGTGCATCCCAAACTTCTGCTTCACTTCAGTTTAAATGTTCTGCTTTCGGAGCAGCATTGGTAAGACCAAACTGCCAAAACTATCTTGAATGAAAAATGTCTAATTTTTCTACCTTAAACACCAATTTAAAGTTAGTTTTGTTGTACTAATCAGGATTCTTGAAGGTGCTTGAAATCCGTGGATTCACTTTAATTCTAATGAGATATTTCCAGTTTTTTGAAAGTTATTGATTATTTAGAAATCATCCAAAATGTGAGATGCAAGTAAATGTTGAAAACGTACATGGAAAGTGCTTGAATCTGATTTCGGCAAATGTATAAGAACACTTTTGTGATGTTTTTGTTTTTTAACACCATTGGCATCATGTATGCTTGATACTGTTCAGCTTAGTGACCACTGATCTATTTAAAAGCCTCCTTGTTTTAATCCTAAGGTGAATTTCCCAGATGTGGAGAAGGTCCAGTGGGTGAATAAGGTAAATAATCCTTTCTTGCTCTTTTCCTGCCCTGGTTTTGTAGTTTGGAGTTATGCTAAGGATTTACTTCTCGGCTGTTCTAACAACGCTTCAGTCGTTTTTATTTCTCCTGGTGTTCAGATCCTGGAGCAGGCGTGGCCTTTCTTTGGGATGTTCATGGACAAGCTACTGAAGGAGAACATCCAGCCAACCATCAGACTCACCAACACGGCGCTCAAAATGTTCACCTTCACAAAGATCCACTTTGGTCACAAAGTAAGTTGAAAACTGGTCCGTTCGTGTTTCCTTTCAAGACCGAATCAGTGACTCGTGTTCAGTGGCGGAAACGAGTCTTGTTCTGTTTTCTTGTCCTTCAGCCTCTGAGGGTCACTGGGATGAGGGCGTACACTCACGAGGTGGACCAGAGGGAGGTGATCCTGGACTTGAATTTAAAGTCAGTCTAAGACACTTTACATCCGCAGCTGTTTGTGTTTTTTATCCCGTCGTCTGGTCGATGGGCTGCGGTTCCTTCATCTTCTGAACCCTGACCCTACCTCCATCTATTTCAGTTTTGACAGCGATGTGGACATCGATGCAAACGTGAATTCAGCGATCACAGCTGGAATCAAAGGACTAAAGGTTAGTCCTGCTTGTTTTCCCTTCATGCCCTTCCCACGGTCCATGTGACCTGCGTTTGGAACGCTAAACGTCCGACTCTTCCAGTTCCAGGGGATGCTGAGGGTCATCTTAGAGCCGCTGGTTGGCCAGTCTCCAATAGTCGGAGGAGTCACCATGTTTTTCATTCGCCGCCCTGTGAGTACTCACACGTTCATCCTGGTGTTCACGATCTAGTGAAACTCTCAAACTCCTGTTCTCTTCTGCATCAGACCCTGGACATCAACTGGACCGGCATGACCAACCTCCTGGACAGTCCTGCATTTGGGTCGGGTCCTGAAGCAACACAGGAAAACACATTTTAGGCTTTTCTGTTAAAATAACCCCCCCCCCCCACACTCCTTTCAGTTCGCTGTCTGAAGACACCATCATCGACATCATCGCCTCCCTCATGGTGCTACCGAACCGCATGTGCTTCCCTCTCATCAGCCAGATCAGAGTGGACCAGATGAGGTTTCCTCTTCCTCGGGTAAGACCGACAGGCTCCAGTTTCTGTTTCGCTTCTGCTAAAAATGAAAGTTAAGCGCTGAAACTGGTCAGGTCAAAGATGAGTGACTGCTGTGTTTCACAGGGCGTGGTGAGGGTCCACGTGGTGGAGGCCAGAGACCTGGTTGCCAAGGATACGTACATGTTGGGCTTGGTGAAAGGCAAGTCGGACCCTTATACGACACTTCGAGTCGGCAACCGGTTCCACAAAACCAAGACCATCAAAGAAAACTTGCACCCAAAATGGAACGAGGTTTATGAGGTTGGTGTTGTCTCGTAGAAGAATAACTTAGAATTAGGATTTTTTTAGCAGCCCACCAGTTTAAGCTAGAAACCATTCAGCATGATTTAGTCCCACACACACCGGAATGTCCTTTATTTCACTTCCAGTTCGTTGTGCACGAGGCTCCTGGACAAGAGCTGGAGGTGGAGCTGTACGACGAGGACACCGACAAAGACGACTTCCTAGGAAGGTAAAATAATTACTGGTGTTTCTTTTGCAAATGAAGTTTAAAAGTTTTAAATTCCTTTTTTGTTGTTAGATGCAACCTTGATTTAGGAGACGTGAAGAGGGAGAAAGAAATCGACCGGGTGGGTTTTCGTTTTGGTCTCCCTGAACAAGAAAACACATTTTTATTTGAATGAAAAGTTTGATGGATTTTCTTGTTGAAGTGGTTTCCTCTGGAGGGGGTTCCTCACGGGGATATTCACTTCAAGCTGCAGTGGTTTTCTCTGAAGACCGACCCCGCTCTGCTGCGAGAGGTACAGCTGCGTTCCAACGACCTCACCTTCAACACGTTCACATTCACGTGAGTCAGAAACTGGCCCCATCCCAGTTAACCTCGTCGTCTCCTTCCAGTCTACCGACGGCCTTGCCTGTGCCATGCTCGCCGTCTACCTGGACAATGCCTCAAATCTACCTGTGAGTATCATCTGATTGGTCATGTCAGTGGTGATGATGATGATGATGATGATCTGCTCTTGTGTTTTGTTTAGAAAGACCACAGTGAGGTAACTGCAAATCAGAAACAAGGGAAGCACACAAGGGAGGCAAGGGTGAGACTTTTTATTAGTGTGTGTGTGTGTGTGTGTGTGTGTGTGTGTGTGTGTAACTTAGGTTTTTTTCTTTCAAGTTCGGTACAGCTGACCTGAAGGACTGCTCTGCTCCACACTCCCACTTTAACATGTCCGATTAAAGAAATCCCATTTCTTTAGCCACCAGCTGGTTCTGCACAAGCAAAAACGATGTTTAAATGCTGAATAACCAACTTGTTAGTGTGAATTTATCAGGAAATAAAAACTCAAGTAACTAAGTTTTAAGAAAAGCGAGGGAGTTCTTAACAAAGAGAAAATATTTGTCTCTTTATGCAGCAAAAACAGCTGAACCTCTGCTTTATATCAGTTTTACACCAATGTTTCTATTCTTTAATAGAAAAGCTGCAGGATTTCTAATAATAATAATAATAATAATAATAGTAAATTCAAACGTGCTCATGTGGATATTTTGCACAAACCCTTTAGTTCCAGTCAGACAGCCATGCTTGGTTGTACCAACAGCTGTAAAGTTAGGATTGATTTTATTCTGTAAAGCTTCATTAAAATGTCAGTCGGAGACGATGCTGCGCCTAATGTCTCCATAGCAACCAGCACACACAAGTCTCATTTTCACTTGTTGCTCAGATCTTCAGTGCAAAACTAGATCTGACAGAAAATCCTCCAGAAAAAAAATCTTCCAGTTTTAAAAGAAACGCCCGAACAATCAGGTTTTCTAAATTTCAGAGAAAAGGCCGATCGGACGGATCAGATCAGCCTGGTTTGGTGTTACAGGTGCGTCTGACCGCTGGTATTTCCTGTTTGTCTGGTTCATGTTTGCCATTCTACACGGACCTGTCGTACCGGCTGGTGTTGATGTGACATTTCCTCCTTCACCAACTGCTCTAAAGATGGAGTTTCAGCAGCAGAGACACCTGCTGGGCTGGAAAACATTCCTGTAGCCGAGACTTTCACTGATTAGTTTCCTCCTAATAAATAAATAAAACATAATCACAGTGTGTTTAGCATCTCAGTTACTCCTCTGGGAGAAGCCACCATGCGCCCTCTGCTGGACATAGTCTGTAACTGCATCTACAAACTAAATCACAGAGAGAATAAAAATGTTTAAAAGGAAAAACGGTCTGATTAGATTTTGCAGGAATGTTAAAAACAGAAGTTGAACACGAGTTCTCCCACCGTCTCAGTGAGAAGTAAACATCTGTTTCTCATATCCTGTGTTGTGTGGCATGTCTGCAGAGACTTGGAGGGTGGAAGAATTTCACCTTCTGCACAAAGCAGCCAGGAAAGCACAATAGTTTTCATAGTTTGTTTTTTTTTCCAGCTCACAAAGAGAAACGTGGGTCCCAACTCGTACGTGGAGCTTTCTGTTAATAAGGACGTTCAGAAAAGCAAGGTATTCGCCACTTCACCCTGTGATTTACACGATTTAGCTGCAGGAGTTTTCATCCCCGTCTCCTTCTTCTCCAGGTCGTGTATTCCAACAAGAACCCGGCGTGGGAGCAGGGCTTCACCTTCTTTGTGCAGAGCATCAGAACGCAGCAGCTCCTTGTTCAGGTTTGTCGGATCGCATTAAGACGCGTTATGGGATCGGGTCCTTCTGCTCTCCAACGGTAAACAGATGCATCTTTGTAGATGTTTAGCTGAATCAGCTGCTGCTGTGATGTTTGCATCCAGATCAAACAAGAACCAGTCAGTTCTCGGGACTTTAAGGCCTTCCTCTCTCGCAGCTGCATCGACGCAGCAGCAGGATAAAACTTGATGTTTAATAGAAGTTTTAAGGTATTTCTTCCTGTTTTTAATGGTTTGTTTCAGGTAAAAGAGCATGAGAAGAAGTCCGTGCTCGGCGTCACGACCATACCCCTCGAACGGCTCATGGACGTCTCAGACATGAGTCTGGACCAGTTCTTCCCGCTGGAGCGCTCTGGAGCACAAAGCAAGATCAAGCTGAAGGCCACTATGAGGGTGGGCATGTTCTCAGCTATTTATTTCATTAAAAGCTTTTAATTAGAAGCCTTTATTTTTGACATTAGGAGTGGAATGGTCCTTCCAGCTCAGGAATGGAGAATCACAAATGTGTCTTGCTTGGTAGCGATATTGAATGGAGCACGAAAAATGGACGGATGGATCTCAGATTTGTCTTAAGGATCGAGAACTTTGGTCCAGTCCTCTGACACTGGACAGTGGATGTTTCTCTGCTCCAACGGACTCGGATCCGTGGCTTAATGACGTCTGCAGCTGATCTAACTCAGGACCAGGGCTGGTTTTCCTGGACTAGTCTTTTGTGGAAAAGATGCCAAATTAACGGTCCACGTTCAAACCCAAAACACCCAGATTCCGATGTCGGGTGGATTTTCCTGGGAGGTGATCAGGATTAACATTAGGGATAAGAAGCTCTTCTTAAAGAGCAAGTCACCCCCCAAATAAACTTTTTTTGCTGATAAACTAAATAAACGAGGGTCTAATCGTGCTGCAGACACGTGTCGTGAATAATTTGGCACTTCAGTGCATCTTAGTTCAAATTTAAATATTCTGCCTAAAACTGGCAGTGTTGTGCCGTCGTCAGGTAAAAACTCTGCACTGTATTTGAATTTAAATCTGCCACCGCTATTGGCTAAGAGGTATGCTATGATGTAAACTGGTACATTATGATGTCACAATGTTGTCGTGAGCCTGAGTGTGTGTGTATTTGTTAGCGGCTCCGCCCCCTCGGTCTGCCAGGCAACAGCATTTGTTGCATTTTTCAAACTTGAAGTGAGAGCGGAGTTAGACTCTGGTAGGGGGTGACTTGCTCTTTAAGGAGGTTTTCCAGGGACGTCCCACAGGGTGAGACCCAGAGCTCATGAGAGGGATTTAAAATCCTCTCTGGCCTCGGAATACTTTGGAATTCTGTTGGAGTTAAGTGTCTAGAAATCTAGACACACCTTTGCAGTAGCGAGAGGTTTTTCTCAGCAGGTCTACCTTTGACCCAAACCTTTTTAGATCTGGCCAATCATGGTGCTACGTTTGTAGTTTTCCTCCCTCACCTCTCCGGTGCTAAGCCCACCCAACCTTTCTCTACAACGATGGCATCGGATCAGGAACGGTGCTTGTTTGAAACAGCTGTTGCATCAACATGGATGATTTAGACTTGGGCTTCTCTTTGAGACGCGAGCAGACAGAATTCCGTCTTCTTCGGTGGTTTTTGGCGGGCTGCCCCGTTGATGGATATTTGCAGCGATGCATCTGTCATGTTTGTTGCTCCGACTGGTCCTAGCGCTGTACAACCGTAGGCTCCGCCCCATGGCTGAGCTGTGTCTATGGGTTGTGGCCGGACTGGCTTGAGGGGTGTCTCTGCCATCTTGGATGATCAGAAGGAAATGTTTCATGGAGCTGGATTAACTGTAGTGCTTCCCGTCTCTCCACAGATTCTTAATGTGGAACATCCACCACCAAAGGTTGTCGACCCGTCTCCGCCTCAAGCCAAACAGCAGAAGCCACCGACCCAACAAGGAGCCAATACCTCCACGTCCACCGCCTCCCCTGCACCAGTTCCCTCCAGTAACACCCCCCACGCCGCCTCCTCTGGTGCAGCCTCCTCCAGTAAGCCCCCCAGTACCCCGTCCCAGCTGGCTGACCCCCAGAACCTTTCAGATGACGGTTATTTGACTCCGAGACGCCGAAGCTCCTTCCTGGCTGCTGAAAGCGAGAAGCCGTCCTCTGCGTTGTACATGCGCCGGTACGACTCCCAAAGCCTGCTCTCTGAGAACTCCATCGCCTCGTCACGCTTCGACCTTTCAGATGGAGCTTCCTACCCAGAGTGAGTCCCTCATAAGTGCCCTGGGGGTGTTTTGCATATTGATTGTTATGATTTTGAACTCTGTTTTCTCATCATTTCAGGGCGGTGAGGAACCACCAGGGCTCGTTCGGGCAGATAAACCTGTCTATACGCTACATCACCATAAGGAAAAAACTCATTGTTGAGGTTAACTCTTGCAGGTTTGTGACGATCTCGAGCATCATGCTGCTTACTTAAGTCGTTTAAAGCGGCAAAAGCAAAAGGAGCTAATGGTGCATCGTCTTCCTACAGGAACTTGTTCCCCTGCAGTGCGAACGGCACAGACTCCTACGTCCGCCTGTACCTGCTCCCAGACCACAGCTGGAGACATCGCAAGAAGACCCAAGTCAAGAAGAGAACCGTCAATCCCGTCTTTCATGAGAAGTAAACCAGCTGGGTTCATCCCGTAAAAGCGGCTAAGTGTAAATGTAGCTGACGTTCCCTCTCGCTGGTCCCGTTTCCTCTCAGGTTTGAGTTTGATGTCTCGCTTAAGGAAGCCCAAACCAGGAAGTTGGATGTGTCCGTGAAAAACAACAAGATGCTTTATACAAAAGAGAGGAAGGACATTGGCATGGTGGGTGAGAAGAATGTCAGATGTGCAGCGTAGCTCGGATCTGATGTGCTGTTGCTTCTGTCCACAGCTGATGTTGGATCTCTCACAGATGAACCTGGAGGGCGGCATCGTAGAATGGTAAGCCTGCCTGCTAACGGACAACAACTCTAACCGAAGTAGACATTTTTCTTCCACTTCTCACTCTTGTGCCTCAATTTCATAAAAAAACAACAATATCTTGACAATGAAACGAACTAAAAACCAATCTGGTTTCAGCGTTTGCTCTTTTAGCTAATTCTCATTCTCAGTTCATGGGAAGCAACAACATTAGCATCAAAAACTCCATGCACTTGTGAAAACGTTCATGGGAAAGATGCCCAACCTACATTTTCCTGTTTAAAGAAGCGATCGACTCACCAGGAATCGACTCGTTTGTTCCCCACACATCTGCAGTGGTCTCTAATATAAATGAACACACGGAGCCCCAGGGTCCAGCCCCGGGCCTGAGCTGTACAGCCCACGCTGGGCCTGGAGTTCACCAAGCACCAGTAGCATTTGAGAAAAGGAAAACGCGTGTTTCTCTTTGTTGGAAGAACAGGTTTTGATGTAGAAATGAATAATTTCATGAATCAAGAGCTCAAGAAGTAAAGCCAGAGACATTTATGGACCAACTGTGGCCTAAACAAGTTATTGAATGGTTGACAAATGATCTGTTTTTCCTCGTTATAATAAGATCTTGTGGTTAAAATGAGATGAACACTTTTGTTTCTTGTTTTGAAGGTTTGAGCTCACGCTGCCTGGGCTGAAGAGATCCATGTAAGCGGTCCTGTTTGCAGCTGCAGGATAAGATGTGAAACCACAGATCTGCACCTTATTTCAGTGACTGGACTTTACTCGAGTCTGACTCATAATGTAATATTTAAACCCTCCCATCTCCGTTAAACCTCAGCGTTATGTCCTTTCAATGAAGCGTGTTCAGATCCACAGCTTTGGTATTTTTTATTAAATCACAGTTTTACAGAAAGACGTTTAGTTGCAGCTTTTATGAAACTTTAACTTTTCTGGAGGTTCGTTACACTTTTAGCAGGATTAGTAAGTTGTTAGGGTTGTTCTTTGTTTTGCTGTTTAAAGGTTTTAAAGGGGACACTTGATGTTTTTTCCCGTTGATATTTATTGAAAATAAACTTTTTTCCTCAAATGAATCAGATTATTTTATTAATTTAATAGAAGTGAACATTAAACAGAAAGTTGTGTATAAGTGGAAAACTGTTGATTCCCTTCACTGAGCTAACAGAGTAAAAGTGAATCCTGTGACCAGAACCGAGGAAGATGTCAGAACTGGTTGTGCGTCGAGCAGCAGGACCTCCTTTTTACATGTGTGAAACATCTCTGCACCATTTAAGCCTTCCATGCATCACTGAGCTCTGGAAGCAAGACTAAAGGTGGGACGTCACGTGGAATTATGGGATGAAGATTCAGGTGAATGTTCTGCCACCCCTTCCTCTATTTGTGACACCATCCCAACAGGAAATAAGCATCCATCCATTTTTGATCGTGGGGGCAGAAGCCTAAGCAAAGAGGCCCAGATGTCCCTCTCCCCAGCCACTTGGGCCAGCTCTTCCTGGGGAATCCCGAGGCGTTCCAGGCCAGATGAGATGTAGTCCCTCCAACGTGTCCTGGGTCTTCCTTTAGGTCTCTCGGTTGGACGTTCCTGGAAAACCTCACCAGGAAGCATCCTAACCAGATGTCCGAGCCACCTCAACTGGTTCCTCTTGATGGGGAGCAGCAACAGGTCTACTCCGAGCCCCTCCCCATCCCAACAGGAAACAAGCTGAATAAATGTTTGTTTTCTGGACAGGATGTTGTCCGGGATTATGAGCTAGATTTGTTCAACTGAATTATTCAGTCGCTCTACTACTGGGATGTGTGTGTGTGTGTGTGTGACAGATGGCTGTACTGAGCCAGGATTCTCTGGAGGTTTCTTCCTGTTGAAAGGGAGTTTTCCTCTCCACTGTCTCTGCATGCTTGCTCAGTATGAGGATTGCTGTAAAGACTCTTAGTCAGTGATGCTTGGCTTAATGAACTGAACTCAATGGGAGTGTTTACTGTGTGAAGGGCCCTGAGATGACTACAGCGCCAAATCACAACAAGAAATAAACTGAATTGAATTTAATCTGATTAGCAACATTTTCTGGACACAGTCTGGACTTTAAAACAGTATTTGAGCTACATGAAAGTGCAGAAAATCTGCAAACCCGATAAGTAAATATTCTGCAGAACAAATGTAAATCAAAGTGTGACACGTGTGGGACCTTGTTACGTCCCCTCCTGAAGGTCTAGGAGGATGAGGGGACTAACACAGGGCAATAGGTGTAGGAGTGTGTGTGTGTGTGTGTATAAAGGACGAGGTGGTGAAAGTAAAAACAAAAGGATTTATTAACCAAGGGTGTCCGTGTCTGAACGGCAAAATAAGGCTTAGCAATAAGGGTGATGAAAAAGGTGGAAACTGAAAACATAAGCGACTAACTGCTTATGAAAAATGGCTTTCTGCCAAACGTACACAACAACCACCAAACTGAAAAATCCCCGGCTCAAAAGTCCAATGGGGATAAAAGTCACCGAACCAAGTAAACTGACACTCTGTCAGCAAAATCCTACAAAAGAGGGAAATAAGCCTAAACCCTTGTAGAAACAACCCTAAACAAGTACCACAACGCTTTAACTTCAGCCAGGAGTGTAGACGAGCTGGGGAGCCGTTTCTGGAACTGTCCGCGGTGCTGAATCCTTGGCAGCGGGGACAACAGGCTCAGGTAGAGATGAGAAGACGGACCGAGGGGACGAGGCCGTCACAGACCTCTAGGAAAAATAAAATCTACAAGGCCACCAAAGTTTAAGACTGGTCCTCTGATAACTTGTGGCACATGTCCTGAAGACACTGCGTCTAGGGTGCATCTCTGCCTCTTAGTTGGCTCTCCTGTCTGCCATCCCAGCTGCCTCTCTCTTGGTCCACACGTTTCCTCCCTTTAACTAAAACCCTGTCCACCTTCGCCTCCTGCCTGGGTCTGTTCATTGATTGGCAGTCCAGGCTACACCCTGCCACAGGTGTGGGTGATTGGGGTGATTAACACAGAATGGAAAGCAATGTTGCACCAAACGAACTAAAAGCACACCATCAATAAAAACATGCACTATAGAATAAAAACAAGTAAAACATGCAAACAAATAAGAACAACATTACCACTCTGCGACAAAAGCTACAGCGAAGTGTTAATTCTTTGCATTTAAAATATAAAAACACAACATTTCCTGCTGCAGAAAGCACAACTCAGAGCTCAGTGAGGCTGGAATAACTAAATGTAACAGGATCCATGCTAAGCCATCTGCTCCTCTGTGACTTCAGTGCTGCTCGTTTCTCAAATGACCCGTACCCATTTTAACCCAAGAATTAGACACATTTTTGTTTTTTACACCCAAACATTTTTTATCTTTAATAGATTCTTTGTATTTATGTGTGAGTCTGTTTTTAGTCAAACTGATCTGTTTATTCACCGGCTGCCAAGTTGTTTCTACAACCCAAAACGTTGTTTCCTGGTTTTCCCTTCATGCACCCTCAAAGCAGGTGAATCTGTGCGAGAAACCTCTTCATTAATGCATAACAAACATAGAATATGGATAAGCAGACACTCTAAAGTGATGAAAAGTGAAATAATTTATAATAAATAGAAGGAATTTAAATTTCCCTCAGATTTAAACGAGACTGGATTTTTCTCTGGTGAATGGAAATCTGTGCAGTTGTATAAAAACACAGGTGGCCAGAGTCAGAAATCGACTTACGACCAAACACAAAAGCTACATTTCGACAGAAAAAGACCCAGAAAAGTGTGACACAGTTACAATGGAGAGAGCAATGGGGGAAATGCAATAGAACAAAAAAAGAATGAGCATCGCACCAGCATCCTCAAAGCGTTTCCAAAGGGTTATTGGTGTCCTCAGTGGACCGAAAATGAGACACATCAATTTCAGGCAGTGTCCTCCAGAAAGCCCAGCCTGGCTGCACCATCAAATAGAAATTATGGATTTTGTCTGAAAGGGTTAAAGGTGGAAGAAGCCACAAAGAAAATGAGGTCACAGACGGACAGAGACCGTCCACGCAGAGGGACTGAGGGTCCACGCAGAGGGACCGAGACTGTCCACCCAGTGGGACTGAGAGGGACTGAGACCGTCCACCCAGAGGGACTGAGACCATCCACCCAGAGGGACTGAGGGTCCACGCAAAGGGACTGAGACCGTCCACCCAGTGGGACTGAGGGTCCACGCAAAGGGACTGAGACCGTCCACCCAGTGGGACTGAGAGGGACTGAGACCGTCCACCCAGAGGGACTGAGGGTCCACGCAAAGGGACTGAGACCGTCCACCCAGAGGGACTGAGAGGGACTGAGACCGTCCACCCAGTGGGACTGAGAGGGACTGAGACCGTCCACCCAGAGGGACTGAGGGTCCACGCAAAGGGACTGAGACCGTCCACCCAGAGGGACTGAGAGGGACTGAGACCGTCCACCCAGTGGGACTGAGAGGGACTGAGACCGTCCACCCAGTGGGACTGAGAGGGACTGAGACCGTCCACCCAGAGGGACTGAGACCAGGGACTGAAAGGGTTTGGGAGCGTCCACACAGAGGGACAGAGAGGGACTGAGGGTCCATGCAGAAGGACTGAGACTGTCCACGCAGAGGGACTGAGAGGGACTGAGGGTCCATGCAGAAGGACTGAGACTGTCCACGCAGAGGGACAGAGCATCCACCCAGAGGGACTGAGAGCGTCCACGCAGAGGGACGTGCACACAAACCGACAGGTGTGAGCTGCTGCGAGCTCCATGCGCTGCTCTTTAGGCTTCATCGTGCAAAATCTGGTATTTACAGATTAAATTGATTAATAAAAAACATTGTTTTAATCATTTTAAAGCAGAGAATTAAAAACAATCCAATACTTAAAACACAAATCTTTAAGTCCTTTCTGTTGTCCAACAGAACGGAGAAAGAAGATGATTATTTCATGCAAGTGTCGTGTTATAATTGTGATTCTGCAGCAAGTCCTGCAGCGGAGGCCGGTCCTAGAGAGAAACACCCGTCTACGTGGACTTGTACTGCATCAAAAGCTGACAAACAACACATCCCTACACTTCACCCACAGCATTGATCAGCAGTGCATGAAATTAAAACCATCTCACGACGTTCTACAGCAGAACAGTGAGCAGGGAGGCGGGTCACTGTGCAGCTCTGAGCATCAAGGCCTGATGATGCTTCATCTTGGCTGCTATCATCAGATCCGCCACTAGGAGATGCTCAGGACTCGCTCATCTTCAGCTGCTCTCCTTCCTCCTTTATTTATTCCTTTATTCATTTGCTTTTTAAAGATGCTTTGTGTTTTATGTGTGACTTACCAACTCCTGTGTGCAGTTAGGCATAAAACCAGAGCGATATCAGTTCAAAAGGTTTATTTGGACTGACCCGTTTTCCCTTTAACTCTGCTGCACACCTCTGTAGCCCATTTCTAATGAGCAGAGGAATGGAGGAATATTAACCTCAAAGACACTGGAGACCTCTAACAAACTCATACACTCTCACAACTCTAGCAATGCAATTTCTAAAAAGATAAACTATAGTTATTTGCAGGATGCATCATATTTTTTTCCTAGATGTTTGGAAAGTCTGCCTTCCCCATCCAAGTTTCCCCTGCATAGATTACCTGCTCTATCAGCTGCCAACACATCCTGTCCTCCACTGAAGCCATCTGTTTGGTGCATACAAACTACATTATCACACATAATACCATATTACCCGTCCAGTGCACTCATGAATAGCCTCCCACTGGCACCGCCAATACAAAATTAGACCTGTTATTACATTGTCCTCCTAAAGAATGGGCCAAAATCACAAGCATGATGAAATTCACAAAAAGACACACTCACACTTCGTCAGTCAGACACACTCGGCTGGAATGATCGTGTTCCCTTTGCAATCCAGGCTGGATCCGTTAGTTTATCCTTTTAAAACTGATAATCTGCTGATTATTGCCAGAACAACTCCAATCCTTAACTTATGTAATCTTCCAAGTTTTGTTCCTAAACTAAACTTTAGATTAAAGCAAAACTTTTCTTTGTAATAACTCTGAAACTGGGCCAGCTGTACTTTATAATGGGCATACTTCATATGCACCAATAAGCAAATAAAACAAGGAATTATATTATTTGTTCACACTCCATCATGCACAAAACCAGACGCAACTAGAAGGCAATTGAATGCCCCGTAAGGGTTGTCTGTAGTATAATCTATAGGCCACGCCCCCTCCATTGAAACAAGTGGGACTAAAAAGAAAAAGACCACCTTAAATTCCTTCTATGACTCACATATTCACCTTGCTGCTCACATGTTATTTTTAAATGTACATGTGGTTGTAATTTGTAATTTAAAGTATCTTTCTGGAGTTTTCTCCGTTCAGAAATGATGTATGATTTTTCAGAAATCTGTAAAAGTGATTATCTTATCATGCTGTGATGTAATATAAGCAATACATCTTTTTTTTTTTTTGCTAAGCACGCCCCCTGCCCCGCAGAGCTCCATGCAATAGGAAACTGAGCACTGACCAGAACTAACCAATAGCGTTAAGGTTGGTTTATGCTTGACGCATCCGCGAGGTCCGCACGGCTCCGCGTGGAAAAATTGCGTCATTTTGTGTCATAACAACCACGCCCCTCCACCGCGTCTCCGCACGGCCCAAGATTTCCGCAACGCGCACCTTGGAAAATTTCTAACCACGCAGACGGACGGACGGACGCGGAAAAACATGGCAGACCGGCAAGAACTAGTATGGCAGAGGTTGGTAAATACAGACATTTGTATGCTTCAGCTCTCAGAGGTCACCGTGATCAACATGTTGTTAATAATTCTTGGAGAGAAATAGCTCGCACTGTCGGAAAAGACGAGGACGCTGTTAAAAATGCTGAAATGCCATGTTGTAAACAGTAATTTCTACTTCTACTATGGTGTAGTGTTGGATGCATGCCGTAGAGCTCCATGCTGCCCCCTACAGTTTGGGAGAATATTGGCTCACCGCAGAGACGAGCCGCATGAACCATAAACGCTGCGAGTTGTGAAGCTCGTTCCATCCGCGAGCCACATCACCGCGCGGAAAGTAAATGCGTCAAGCATAAACCAAGCTTTATACTACTGCTTACATGCTTCAAATTTAAGGAATACCTCAGCTGATGCAGAGTTGATGAACTTTTCACGGACAAGTACGTCTCTAAAATATAAATATATGGGAATACAACATGACATGAGAATAATACTAGTAAAACAACGTGTTTTTGCTGTTTGTCGGCTACAGAAGCACGTTTATAAATAAAAACCTTGAGGTCATCATCTTAAAAAAACAGACCCAAAGATTATTTCTGTGATGCTTGTCAGCCACTGGATGGTGCCATCGGATAAGAGAAATACTCCGGAAAGAGACTTTGAAAGGGACGTGATACAAAACTCACCTTTTCCAGCTTTTGTGCTGCCATGTGAGTCTCTACTGCCTCTCCAGACACTACCAACATGAATTTAAAAATCCATCTTGTTTCTGTGATAGCTTGGTTTTAAGCCTTAAATGAGTCATTTGAAAAACTCCCTTTTGTGACATCACAACAAGGAAAATTAGTATAGAGCCCTGTTGATGCTGGAGGAGCTGCATTTTTTTCTCTAAACCCCTCCCAGAAATCCAAACTCATCACCTTACAGCAACCAATCAGAGGATGGATGGGCGTGGCCAGCAAAAGCTTAGGTGACAGAGTCCCGGCTGACCCTCGTTCCCCAGTTCTTTTGGATTCCAGGAGAGGACCATTTGGACAATCTTACCAAAAATAGACAATGTTCAGGGGGATGTTGCTGGTTCTCTCCATAGCCCTTTTTACAAAACACGCCAGGCCAGCCAATCAGCGTTATATTACCGCAGCGGTGTGTCTAATGAACGCGCCATGTCTACATGGCGTTGAGCAAACTTTGCGGCACTCGTTCCGCCTCGCTTGGTAATAATATTTCAGTAATTATCCGTCTTATGAGTAGGGATGGGTACCGAATTCGGTACTTTTTAAGGTAATGACCGAATTCCATAGAACCGACCGAGCACCGATTCACGTCATTTGAAACGGTGCCTCGTTTCGGTACCGGTCCTTCATAACGAGAACTTGTCTAGACAGCTGCGCATGCGCAAGAGCGTTATGTTGTCGCTCGCTGCGAGCCAGTTGTAAACAGAGCAGCATGGTAGAAAGAACGCACGCTAAAGCTTGGGTCCACTTCACTAAATGTGATGGGTAACTGGGTGATGATGAAACCAGCGACAACGATCTAAGTGAGACATCCTCATCTTAAGCTGCTCCGGTAGGTAAATAAAATGTTTAAGATAACGTTAGCTTGATATGTTAGCTTCTGTTTCGCTAATGGTGCGTTTGCTTTCTCCTCGGAACTCCGAATTTCTGCCTAGAAGAACATGAATGCGCTCTAAAGTTTGGCTTCACTTTACCAAATACGACGGGTGATTGGGTGAAGATGAAACCAGCGACAACGATCTAAGTGTGAGGCATCATCGTTTTAATCTGCTCCAGCAGCTAAATAAACTGTTTAAGATAACGTTAGCCTGATATGTTAGCTTCCATTGCCACCGTTGCTATCAGCTAATGGTGCGTTCGCTTTCTCCTCGGAAATTCTAACTTCCCAGTAGGAAAAATCTATTGAAAAAAGATGGCAAAAGGAATGAAGATACACAGTAAATTTAGTTCACAGTAAAGATGTTTAATTCAGTTTAATTATCAGCTTATAAAACTACAAGGACGATGTTAAAATACAAACAGTTGTATGTTATTTATCATGATATTTATCAAATATTGTTATATATTGAGAAAAATATATATTTATTTATAAAAGAGAATTAAAATGTTAAACACTCATAAGTATCGAAAATTGGTACCGTTAAGTACCGGTATCGATTCCTAGGTACCGGGAATTAGTACCGGATCGATTCAAATGTCAAAGGTACCCATCCCTACTTATAAGCGGTGATTGCACCTTGGAGCAATGGAGGGACTTGTCATGATCACGTGGGGAGTTCTTGTCGAGCTCCGGCCAGCAAGTACATTGAAAATAAAAGTAAACAATAAGTTTCAGTTGTGTAAACAGAATCCGCTGAAATGAAACTGAAGCGATGCAGCGCTCCATGAAGAGCTGGAGCTCAGATTATCAGAGACTGCACGGGCACTGTGGAGGACAGACACTTTTAAGAGCGGCTTGTTGAACAATCTTAATGACCGTGGCTTTGATCACAATAAAAAGCAAGCTTTGTCCAAGATAAACGGAAGCCCACAGCAACGCTGAGACTGCCCCATACCATCTTTTTGCTGTGAATACATAATGTTTTGTTAAAAAGGACACGACTGCGCCACATTACCGCCATGATCTGATCACTCATAAACTACCCTGACGGTGCCACGGCGTTGCTTTGTAAACACGGCTCCTGACAGCCTTGGTGGTTTGGAGAAATTCTGCTTCTTCCATTTAGACAAGAATACAAAGTAAAGGAACTCACCTGATCACTGGACTGAAAGTTGGAAGTCGTTGATGACTTATTGCCTTTTGGTGCACGTGGAATACGCGTGCACGGGTTTTGGCACCCATCTGATGCCATACAACATCTACTCTGAACTTTGCTAAAGAGTCTTTTATACACTCGGCCTTTAAACGGCAGGTAACCTTTTGTTACTTTATCTTCCGAAGCACCTTTACAACAATAGAAACTGCCCACAACTTAGGAACATTTCCATGTTAGAAGTCATCATTTGTTTGTGTGTGACCCGGGTCTGTTGTCCGGTGCAGTTTGGACTCTATTACGAGTTTAACTGCATCAGCTGGGGTGCTCTGTCTGTGGTGGCTCAACAGATTCCCACCGTTTGCTCTTTGTACATCCTGCTTCCCTTTCCTTTTGATCCTCAAACTGCCTGGCAGCATTCCAGGAGTTGTTTTGGCATTGCATCAGTGTGGAAGACGTAGGTTTGAAACTACAAAGAAATGCAACATAAAGAAAGGCAATTTGTGTAGTCTGGCCAGGAGAGATTCAAGCAAAGCTTTGTTTACTGCAGCACAGCAGTGTGCTGCATGTGCTTTGGGTTTTTAAACGACTTTCTTAAGGCCTCTTAAACATGTTTCGCCCCAAACTCAACTGCTTCTGGTTTTAAAGTACCACCAAATGTCTTTTTGCATCCCGAGAACTTGAGAAACTTGAATCTAAATGTGTTTCATCCACAGTAATCTAAACTTTTGAGCTGCACATTATATTATTTTGCATGAGTCAAACTTTGATGGTTTGTCGGGATGTAATTGTGTCCCTGTTCAAAGAACGGTGCAAAGCAATCCAGTAAAACTCAATACTTGGAGGAATCGGATCAGAGGATCCGATTGCTGCTGCTTAAATATTCCAAAAACAGATTAGCAGGGAATCTCAGGAGCAACATCCCCCAGAGGCTGCTGGAGGCCTTCTATCAATGCTCAGCAGAGAGCATCCTCACATCCTGACTGTGTGTGCGGTTTTCCTGCTCCATGGTGGCACAGTGGACAAAGCTCCAGGGGGTCAGACAGACCGCCCCGAACTGTCAGGTGTCCATCCCCACTCTGAATCGGCCAAAAAGCTTCCATTGTTTCAGGAAAGCCCAGAGCATAATTCAGGTCTCGTCTCACCTTGGGCAGAACCCGCCAGACCAGCTGACATCAGGCAGAAGACTCGGAACCATCGGGTCCATAACTTCACCCAACTGCTGAGAAACTTCTGAACATCTCCAGTTTAGCTTCACATTAAAAAAGCTGCTAAGTGTTCTTAGTGTTGGACTTTAGAGTCCCACTGAAAAACTGATTACTTGTAACTTTTGAAATATGATCAGTCACTCTGAGTTTCACATGCAGGCTGAACGTGAAAACAGTCTCCTACCCCTATTTCCTGCTTTAGCCTCCGGGTAGAAACAGATGGGCTCGGGTCAGAAAAACCCTTCACATCTACGACACACTGATTTATTGCCCAGGAAACAGCAGAGAACGTCTCGGCTAGTAGAAGTTAATCGTTAGCATTAGCAACTCCACCACCCAGCAGAACTCCTCCAGGCTTATGCTATTTGTGGAGACAAAACACCAACGTTGCATAGTAAACAGAGTCCGTGGTGGTCGCATTGTTGACAGCCAATCAGAGGAGAGATGTCACAATGTCAGGATTAACAAGGACTCTACGACTAAATCCTGCCGTTTTCTGCTCCACACTCTTCTGGCTCACTTCTACTTCCTGGAACAGGAGCACCAGAGTATTTTTCCTCACAGAGAACGACTCACAATTTATACTCGAGACCAAGCAAATGAGAGCTTAGTGTGCGTATCACGTTCACCAGCACTCAGTCATGATTCATGTTGTATATAATCATTAGAACTGAGCACCAGACTCAGCACAGTATTGAATAGTAATGAATGAGTTGTATAAGCTAATATGAGTGTCAGGCACAGTCAGTTGTGCTGTCAAATGACGGCTTTTTACTGTCTCAGTACTCTTGTACTAGCCTAGTGACCTAGACCACACTAGGAACCTCCGCGGCCCCTAGCAGCATTCTGGCGGGCCAATCACAGCTCTGTATCATGGTTTCAAACCAACAGAGCGCTGTGATTGGTCCTATCGCTCTATCGGTTATGTGGGCCAGTCAAAGCTCTCTATTGGTTTGGTGGGCGGGATGCTGCGACGGAGTGGAACAAGATGGCAACAGCTCGTATGAAACAGCTTTTGTTTTCGGACTCTTTGGACTTTATTAGAATCAGGAGCAGATAGAAGTATTTAAGCCCTTTATGTAGAAAAAGGATGCATTTTTCACCTTCGTCTAAAGCGAACCGCCCTGTTGACCGACTCCCGTTGCGGTGGGTACGTCAGGTTGTTCGCGGTGTGAAACCCGCCCCACGACCGAGGGCCGTCACTGGAGCATTGCCAGACTAAATAAATAATATATTTATTTAGACTAAATACATTAATTTAGTCTGGCTTGTCAGGCTACTCTTGTGTTTCTGACTCTAAAGTTTGTCGACTTAGTGGGGGCGCCATGCGATTGCCGGACGTCACGTGGCGCCTTTGGAAATTTGGACAAAGTGGAAAAACTGAGCCTTTTAAAAGCATCAACTTCTGGAGAGAGGTAGAAAAAATTATTGGATGAAAGTCTTTGTAATGCCTTTATTGCCTCAGATTTTGCATTGGAGAATTAAATGTGCAAAGATCATGTTTATCACTCAGAAATGTTGGTAATTAGTTTCCTAGCAACAGTCAGTCCGACCTGAAACAAGTGAGAGGTTCTTATTATTTTGAGTTATTTAATCACGGCCTTACTTATTTCTTTGATGATGTATTTTGCTTCTGGCTTTTGGCTCCGTTGTTCTCATTTCCTCTCCCTTCTCCTCTGGGGTAGTTTTTTCCTTTATCTTCCTTCGGCCGGGTGTTCTCTGTGAGAATAAAGACCCCACGCCACACACATGCGTCTGAGATTCATCATCAGTGTCAGTCTGTACAAGTTCCTGGCCCATGATTAGAAGCTCTTTGAGGTGTACCGAGCTCACGTCGTCTTGACTAATGGAGCAGTTCACTTTAACCGATGTCAGTCTGAGTTAATTCCACTCATTTGGTTTGAAAACCTCGATGCACAAGGCTATCCATTATGATCTGAATCAGAAACGGTTCTGTGGAAAACACGCGTTCGCATCAGTGAACCCATACTCTCCGCGTTTTCATCGTTTGTCTTCCTTCGTCCCGCATGTCAACGTGAGCGTGTTTATACATAATGTAATCCGCACTGAAGTGCACGTTATCTCACCTTACTGAGATGATTCTCTCAGGTATTTACCTTTTTATTCTCGCAGCATCACTTCTGAGACAAAAATGGAGATGATTAGAGGAAAAAACATCAGATGAACATGCAGGTCACTCAGTTTTTTGCTTCGAAAATCTCACGAGTGACGCTTTTGAAGAAAAATGCAGCATCTTTCATATTTTGGCTGCAGCACTGTGACATTGCTGAAAAGGTACGATGAGTTAGTTTTCATACAGATAAAATGTCACAAAGTGCTTCACTAGAATACAGTAAAAATGAAAACTAAAGAAATACGACAGATAATACACAACTGAGAATGTGTTCCAGTAATCTAGATGAGAGGAACTTAAACGGTAAATGATGATGTAGCACCTTCTGGAGTCCTGGGACCTTTACCTTTAAGGTGCTTATTAACACAATCATTCACACCTTGGTGATGATGAGCTACATCATAATCACAGCTGCCCTGCACCACACTGACAAACCTAAAGCAAGATGAATCCCCTCAAATTCAACTTTCTTCTTAGTTTGAAAGGAAATTCTCACCCTTAACCAGCATCGACTCCTACTAGAAACAAGAGTCCACGCAGCAGATGCCTCGCTTCCACCCTTTCAGATTTGATTCATGGACCCTCATGTTGATTTTTGAAAGATGAGCTGCTCTAAGACATTCCAGAGATTCAAGTCACAAAGTCTTGATTAACATGCGTTGGTGGACAAACGGCCAAGAAAGCGCCCTCTTCATGACCATTTCAGGTCATTCAGTCATTGCCCAGATGGATCTGGCCTTCTAGAGTTCAACCCTCCAAGGTGCTTTGCAACACAAGAGTCAATCACTCCTCCACACACTGCTGGTGATGAGCTACATCGTAGCCACAGCTGCTCTGGGGAACACTGACGAAGCGAAGCCACCAGTCCCTCTGACCGACACCAGCAAGCAGGCGGTTAAAAACGGGCTTTTAGCTCCAGTAAAGCCGGTGAAACACAAGTTTTTTTGGTTTGTGTAAAAAATGTTTTCTCACTTTTCAACCAGACTTTTACAGTGTTTAAGAAAACTGGCGAGGTCCTTTAACAAACTTTAGCTAAGGGACGATCATCGCCGTCACTGATGTCGCTAGATTCTTCAAACAATCTCTTCACAAAAACCACGATGACGCTTTTTATCGTTCTCAAATTTAAAGTATGGCGAAACAAGAGAGGAGAGCTGGAAACACAATATTTGGTTTATCTGTGGAGCACAAACTTGTGTGATTACACAAACAGAAGGCCTTTGTGTCAGATATGTAGTTGGATCAATATCCAAGGCTTCTCCAAAAAACAAAACATCGTTGTCCCAAGTAGACCCATCCATCCAGTTTGTCAGAGCTGGAGTTTCTGTTGAGCAGTTATCGATCTCTCAGAGAAGACCAGCACAGCCGGGTTGTATTTACATGGCTGAGAGGACTGAGAGGCATCCCACCGAGGAGACAGATGAAGGTCTGCTGATGAACGCCCGCCAACGCCACATTTATCATCGCCCCCCCCGTCACTGCACATCCACTGATCACGTCCAGCTCCACCCCCTCCACTTCTTATTGTTCACAAGCGGTTTGTGTTCTTTGTTTCTAACTCGGGTTTCTGTTGGTTTTGATTCTGGGTGTCGGACGGAGTTTTCAAAGCAAATAGATCAAATAACTTTTGTGGGGGTGCTTATAGATTTTCTGATGTGTGCCTGTTTGTTTCAGCTTCGTTTATGAAGCTAATGACGATGCTCTCTGTTCATGTGTGTGTGGTTGTTTCAGGGTCTGCTGGATGGGAGCCAGGTCCAGATCTCAGTAACCAAACCCAAATCCATCACTGCGGATCAGCTGCACGACTGGTTTGACCCAGTCTTACCAGCTTTAGGCTTTAACACCGCTCAGGTGTGCAGTCACCTTCCATCAAGAATCCTGAAATAAAATCCCGTCACATCATTTTTTCCCCAGATGATAAAGTTCTCGGTTCATGTACTCTTGTTACTGTCCAGTGTTAATTTCCCAATCATGATTAAAAATGTGGCGTTTGTTTCCAGAGGCAGAATTTCAGCATCATATCCTGATTTCACAGAGTTAGGCTACAACACAGCAGCACCTGTAACTGTGGCTTCACCTTTTCAAGCTAGCAGCTGTCCATCTTATGGTTTAGGTTTGATGTGCTTTCTTTTTTACCCCTCACATGTCATTTATGATGTCCTAAACTCGTGATACTAAAGGTTAAAGGTTCATCATGATTATAAGAAAAGCTGTGCTATGCGTGCTGCAAGAGAGACTTTTCTCCAACCTCCATAACCCGCACCAGCCGCAGAAAGGAAGACGATTGGCTCAGTGTCTTCATGGCCCTGCCCACTTTGGAGTGCGACCTCTTGTAGCCAGCAGAGCAGAGCGCGTCTCGGCTGTTTGTAACATAACAGAACACATTCAGGTTTGTGGTACTTTGAAAAGTAACTAGTTGCAGTAACTATTTACTTTTTAAACAAAAAACTGAGTTAGTAACTGATACAATTTCATAAAAGTAACTAATTACCAGGAAAAGTAACCATTGTGTTACTTCAAAATAATTTACAAGAAAATTTGGTCCTCCCCTTAATAGAAGTTGCTACAAATTCTATAAATTACTATATTACTAAAATATAAGTTACTAAATAGACTTTAACATAGTAAAATGTCCAATTTTTAAAACTGAATAACTGAAATAAACATAACAGGAGGAACTACCAAATATCACTGTGTGATAAGACCACAACCCAAAAAAATTATAATTGCAAATATAATAATTTCTACATTTTTAGATTATTTATAATGACGAAGAAAGTAGAGATAGGGTGAGAAGTTTGGTCATCCGGGAGGGGCTTGGAGTAGACCCGCTGCTCCTCCCAAGCCCCACACTGCGGGTGAACAATTGAAGCAAACCCGGAAATGAAATAAATTGCAGTTCCTCCCTCATCCACTAGGGGCTGGTGTCAGAAGCGAGCAAATCCTCATTGACTCCCATGTTAAAAACACCAATTTCACAGCAGAAATAAACATGTTTACAGCCTGGTACCAGAACATGTTTTTGGTTTAAATGATCTAGTTTACACTCATGACAACTCTGAGGGGGGTGAATGTTTTTCTCACTCTTCTGTTTAAGTGTATTAAAAGCCTAAAATTCTGTATAATTAATGAGCATCAGACCCACGTGACCACAGAGCTAGCTCCGTGGAAAGGCCTCAGTAGAGCCTCGGTCTGGCCTGGAAACTGCTCCGGGATTTTGAGTCTCTGTGTGTGTGTATTCTTGTTTGGATATTATTTGTGCAATTGTTGGACAAAATGACTTGCTGTGGCATTAATTGCACTAATAGAGCGTCCAAGGAGTCTCCACTTCATTTTTTTCGGTAAGTAAAATTATATTTATGTATTTTAGGTCACTGCCGAGCTGAGCTTAGATTTTAACATGTACTGTTTAACCATGAAATTTAAATGTAATAGGGCAAAAACCCAGTGCATTTAACATAATGCTGCACTTTAGAAAATGGGTTGAATATAACATGTTGGTGGAGCTGGGTTCCCACTATCGGCTTGTGGAGCTCTCGGGAGACCGATGTTTTCCACCCGGTTCTCCCCTCCCCGCAGCTCGGTGCATCTCTGTCTGCTGCGCGGGCTGACGGCTTGTGGAGCTCTGGGATGGAAACCTTTCCACCCGGTTCTCCCCAGCGGCAGCTCTGCGCATCTCAGATCGCAGCGGCACTTGTCTGCTGTGCGGCTGCCGGCTTGTGGAGGTCTCGGAGACCTCTGTGTTCCACCCGGTTTTACCCAGCGGTCAGCCCGGCGTATCTCTGACTCAGAAGCTCTGGTGTTGTGCACAGTTAACTCCGGTTGTAGCTAGGTTGCTACCTCCGGTAGCTTAGCTCCCACCTGCGCATTAGCTTTGGGTTAGCTTCAGGTTAGCTTGTAGCTAGTTCGACCGGGTGTCGTCAGTTGATCCCAGCTTTACAGCCCCACCCTCAGCTCCTCCTCTCTTCCCTTTTATGGAATTGTGTGGGCTTGACGGAACCTGTGACACGGTCAAAATGGCGGTGGTGGCCACCTCCCATTTTAGCCTCAAAAACATGTTATTGGAGCCTGTGGAAACCCATTGTCCAATATTTATATGTCGATGGCTCCTCCTTATCGAGAGGAGCCAGTTGAGGTGGCTCGGGCATCTGGTCAGGAAGCCTCCTGGACGCCTCTCTGGTGAGGTTTTCCGGGCACGTCCATTCGGGAGGAGACCTAAAGGAAGACCCAGGACACGTTGGAGGGACTATGTCTCTCACCTGGCCAGGGAACGCCTTAGGATTCCCCCAGAAGCCCAAGTGGCTGGGGAGAGGGAAGTCTGGGCCTCCGCTGCCCCGCGACCCGACTCCGGATAAGCGTAAGAAAATGGATGGATGGAGAAAGTAATTGGATTACACCTTACTGAAAAACTAATTCTGTTAGTAACGCTGCTACTTTTAATGCCATCATTCCCACCTCTGGAGATAAAACATCAACGTTGTATTTTTCACTCAAGAAGAACGAACGAAGGCAGCGGAAGATTTGCGTTGCTGTTAGCTAATCAGTCGAGATGTTTGTGCATCACAAATTTTATTATTTTTTAATATTCTTAATATTACCAGGAAACAGCATGGGCAGAAAAGAAAACGAACCACAAGGCCAACTATCTCTGCAGTCCACAGATTTATAGAAAAAACATCAATGAATGAAATATATATATATATTTATTCTTTGCTCACATGGAAGAAAATTTCTCATATTTGATATTTTCAACATGTTAATTATTATGTTAACATGCTTGTTAGGTATTTTCATTTTCCCATCCAGGGTTACCTGAAGGGAAAGCTCAACACGCAGGGGTTTTATTAACAAGCTGATCGATTTAACCCATACCGATCTTTACCAATAACCAAACAATTTAGACTTTGCAAAGGGAGAGCAAAAATAAATCACACCACACACGGGTTGTCAGTTCACTCTCGTCAGACAAAGCCCTCAAGAGTATTTATTAAGGACACACAACAATGATAAAACACACACACATTTACACACATTCCTTAGACTCTGGAAAGGGAGACAAACAGATGCTGGCACAGGGCGTTCGTACTGATGAGCCACGACTGGAAAGAGGCAAGGTCTGTTGCCAGGGAAAAATGAGCTGGATGAAGCTTTCGTTTTAAAATAATAAATAATGTATCTATAATTTATCCAACAATGCCAATTAATGACCGATAGTGATCTTGCTGTGCTGATAGCTTGTTAAAACCTTCAGCTTCTCACTGAGTTCCATTATGAGTAAAAATGAAAAAGACTACAACAATCAAGATTTATTTCCTGCTGGGAATTCATAGAATTTGTTTCAGACTTTAGTGAATTAGTTAAAAAAAATGTTGACAGTTTACACAAAAACACGTTTTACCATCCAAAAACAATTTTACGCTATATTAAATTGACACTGGTTGAGCTCTAGGACCAAGCGGAAAACAACCGTTTGTGTTGAAGCCTGTTTCCCATTAGAGCATACTGTAAAGACCCCCGTGTCCCCCCCCACTTCTAAAGTGAAAATTACGTCCATGGGACCAACAAAAGGAGGAGATGAGATTGGAGCGCGTCCTCGTCTGGTCAGACGTCGTTTATGAATTTCCGATGGATCAACGATCAACAGGACTGACATTTCAATTAAGTGCAAACTTGTTGAAAGAAAAGCTGCAGGGACAGATGAGCAAAGAAAATATTTGGCTGTCTTGTTGCAGTTAGAGCTTTAACAATGCACCATTAACACACACACACGCACACACACACACACACACACACGCTCGTCATACATGAGCAGGCAATTTTAGATTTCAGCTGAGTCATGTTCCGATGGAAAACCATTTACTCTCCCTGTTCTCAAACCGTTTCCAAATGAAGTTGTCATTTAAAAGAAATTTCTCTCCCAGTGGAAAAGTTGTCATTTTACAAATTGCTCTTTGTTTTTGTTGTACGAGTGGAACGAGGAGTGGCGTTGCATACTGATGCAACAGAAATGTAAAATAAAATTGCTTAATTCATTTCCAGAGAAGTAATTTTCCTTTCTGGGGGGAAAGTCTCATTCTGTTTTCGTTTACTGCAACTTGTTTTCTCTCAGGGCTGAAGTCAGTCAGAGTGTCATGTATGTAAATAACTGCTGTTTTTAGTTAGATGATCACATTACAGCATCCCTCTCAACACCAGATGGTCCCAGCACAGGCCCGCTCATTTGTTCAGATTACAACGAATCAATTTAAAGAGCAGATCTCGGCGGGCCAAGAATCAACAATCGTCGTCGGATTTCATTATGACGTTTAGGTGTTTATGTCTTTCCCTGAGCAAGAGCTCTTCTCTTTGATTAAAATGCACCAGACTTGTTTGGGACCTTCAAATGATCCAGACGCGGAGGTTGGGGAATAAACTTGCAATACTAAAAAAAAAAAAAAAAAATAATAATAAAAAAAAAAAAATAAAAAATAAAAAAATAAGTTTGAAAGTTTTTTAACCCTTTGATGCATAATGGTCACTACAGTGGACAGGTACTCAAAATTGTTATTTATTTGTTTCTGCTGTTAAGCACAGCTGTTGAAGACTTTATTGCATTTGAGCCCCTCCATTTGGACTTCAGTAAGCCAAGCCAACATATTTCATGTTCAGATTACACGCTGTCCACTGAGGTGGACATGTAATAACCTATGTGTAAATTAAATGTTACAAAAATATGTGAATATGAAATTTGTTTCATTCACACCTAAAGATGAATGAAAAAATTGTTTAAAAAATCATGGTTGAAGATTTCATAATTCATGCATCAAAGGGCTAAACTCAAAATCTTTGCGTGTTTTAGCAGGATGGAGGAGAGGTGATGCTACGTTTTACATGATGGGTTGTCGCCATAAACAGGAGCCTTGGTTAGAAGTCCTTCTGTTTGAAAAAAGGTTTCTAGTTTATCCTCTCTGCACTTACGGAGTTCTGAATGAGAATAAACTTTGAGATCAAACCTAATTTTGGAATAAACAAATAAGCTGGAGGAGGGTTTGTGATTGGCTGCATATCACATTCAGCAGGCAGCATGCTTGTTCGTAATCAGTATTGGACCAAAATGGTCCAACCTGGTGATTGGAGTGGTCCTGACGATCAGACAAAGATCAGACTTACTCTACGTGCTATTAAGAGCGCTGTGAGCACACGAGACACGGCAGGAATATCTGAAAGCCCTTTCAATAAGCAGAAATATTTTTAACCCTCCCACTGTCTTTCTGGGTGACCCCGCCAGGAAAGGTGACCACTGAGCAGGAGTGATGGTTCATCCCTTGAGGTCCACCCAGAGAGACAGTGGGGGGGTTAAAGAGCAGGTTTATTGAGAAGCTGTTTGTTAGTTTATTTTAAATATGGCCAGTAACTCAGAGTTTAACATGAAAATAGTCTCCTACACCTATCTCCTGCATTAGCTTCTGATAGAAAACAGACGGTGAAACTCTAGGATCAGAACATCAGATCAGATCTACGTCACACTCAGTATGTTTACATGCAGCCAATATCCGGGTTATGAGGTCGGCATTCGGGTTTCTGAGTTGATCAGAATAACCCGTTTACAAGCATAAATAGAAAGAGTTAAGGTTGGTTTATGCTTGACGCGTCCGCGAGGTCCGCACGGCTCCGCGCGGAAAAGTTGCGTCATTTTGCGTCATTTTAATAACCACGCCCCTCCACCGCGTCTCCGCACGGCCCAAGATTTCCGCAACGCGCACCTCGGAAAATTTCTAACCACGCGGACGGTCGGACGTGGAAAAACATGGCGGACCGGCATGGCAGAGGTTCATAAATACAGACATTTGTATGATTCAGCTCTCAGAAATCACCGTGATCAACATGTTGTTAATAATTCTTGGAGAGAAATAGCTCGCACTGTCGGAAAAGACGAGAACGCTGTTAAAAATGCTGGAATGCCATGTTGTAAACAACAGGAATCTTTACTTCTACTATGGTGTAGTGTTGGGTGCATGCTGTAGAGCTCCATGCTGCCCCCTACAGTTTGGGAGAATATTGGCTCACCGCAGAGACGAGCCGCACGAACCATAAACGCTGCGAGTTGTGAAGCGCGTTCCAGCCGCGAGCCGCATCACCACGCGGAAAGTGAATGCGTCAAGCATAAACCAAGCTTTACCCCTAACTTGCATAACCCGATTTAAATGCGGACGTTGGGGTAGTGTCAGGACGCATGGACTACGTCCAGATGCAATATGCGTCATTTCCGGTTCTTCTTGTTCCGGTATCCGTGTAAACAACAACATGTTTCCCAGTTCGGAAGAGATAGCGACCGCGTTTCTTTGTGCTTTAGTTTCCTCGTCACTCCAAAAGTGTGGTGCTGTGCCGCGACTCGCCATGTTGCCCCCAACTTGTTGTTTACTTCCGGTGTTCTGGCGCGTACAAGACGTCTCGCTACTCAAAAGACCAAGATTCCTTGCGAACAGAGCATGTGCAGAACACACGCTTTGATGGGGATATCCCGATATGCGTTTACACGACCAAACATTCGGGTTAGAAAAGGGTTACCCCAGGTGTAGTAACCGGGTTTTTAAAAACCCGGTTATGAGCATATCCGGGTTTTTGGCGGTGTTTACATGGACCTGCGGAACCGGGTTATTGTGAATATTCGGGTCTTAACAGGGTTACTGGCTGCATGTAAACACACTGACTGTCACTTCACATTCATGGACTCACCCAGCTGTTGCTGGTTTAAGCATCCAGGAAACCGGAGAAAACGTTTTGGATACTAGAAGCTAACTGTTAGCATTAGCAACTCCACCACATGGCGGAACTCCTCCAGGCTTGTGTTATTTGTGGAGATAAATGGTGAATGGCCTGTATTTGATATAGCGCCTATAGAGTCCTGATGAATTAGTCATTCAGACACTGGTGGTGAGGAGCTACATTGCAGCCACAGCTGCCCTGGTGCGCACTGACAGGTGCAACCAGTCCCTCCGAACACCGCCAGCAGGCAAGGTGAGTTAAGTGTCTTGCCCAAGGACACAATGACAGCGACAGACTGAGCGGGGCTTGAACCTGCAACCTTCTGATTACGTGGCGAGCTCTTAACTCCTGTGCCACCGTCCCTCACAACAAAAATGTTGCAGCGCAAACAGAGTCAGTGGTAGCAGGCCCGGCCCAAACAAAATTGGAGCCCTAGGCAAGATTATAGGTGGCGCCCCCTTACGCTGCAGTAAATTCCACTGCGACTGTACATACTCACAAGAAACCACATAGCTTTGTCTTAGATGTTCTTTTTATTTAAAAAAGCCATTTGCACATTCAGAATATGTAGAAATGTAAACATTTTGATCTGAATATATAAAATAAAATGAACTAAACTAAAAGCATTAGATTTACATATTACAAAAATAAAAGTAAAAAACTATAAATACCATAAAAATAAGGAACAACACAAAATAAAGCATTAAAGAAACCAGTATCCAGAAAGAATTACAAAACAAAACAAGTTAGGATTTCAATAAAAATTCACCCAAAAGATGATTAACAAAGTCCTCTAGTGGTGTTTTTTGGTGCTGTGTTATCAATGACACTACACCACATGTCCTGAACCTAACATGACCTGCTACAGATTTACTCTCCTGGGCTTTTTTGCAGCAAAGTCAATAATAACATCCTCAAATGACAACTGATCTGAGACCACATTTATGCTTATAATGGCAAGTCCACTGAGACGTTCTTGCATCATAGTAGATCTCAAATAAGTTTTAATCATTTTGAGCTTCGAGAAGCTTCTTTCAGCTGCAGCCACTGTAACAGGATGGGTGGCAGAGATTCTCAAAGCCTTTAGTCCTTCCCTAGTCAGTTTCTACTCTCTTTTAGAAAAGATTTTACAGCAGAAGCAGTGCAAGCTATCATCTTTTTTAGGATACATAAGCCAGCTTCTTCTGACTTTTTCTCCATTGACTGAGTCTGTTAAAAATGTCATTTTGACACCTTTGTCCATCTTTTTGTTTAGGGAATGTGAAGCTATTTTCAATTTGAAATGGACCTCTGTGAACCAACTCTGTGCATACCTTATCTGTTAGAGGAGAGTCAGCAGGGTCTATTGGAGAAGCAGAAGATGTGCTTGATGTTGCTGCATCACTGCTAAGGTGTGCTGCTGAGGTGGAGCCAACAGGAGGAGTACATGATGCTGCAGCTACATCACTGCTAAGTTGTGCTGCTGAGGTGGAGCCAACAGGAGGAGTGCATGATGCTGCAGCTACATCACTGCTTAATTGTTCGGCTGAGGTGGAGGCGACAGGAGGATTTGCAGGGGTGGGACATAGAAACTTCAGCAGCGCATCTGAAGACAGAAGAGGAGTATATGACACCAAGCTAAATATCAATACATGATTTCAAGAATAAAATAAATTTCTGGAAAAAATAATAATAATACAGAAATGTATGCACAATGCAGTGTTCATGAAAACATTTGAGCTAAACTGGCAGCAGACATAGATGAGTCTCATGCAAAACATTTTTGAACCATGCAGGACAACGTTCTCACGTGCTGCTGACCTGTAGTGGGTTTTCCATTGAACTCGGACATTGACATGCTATAACTTTTTTGCAACAATAATCTGTTGCAGTAATTTAAAGACGAAAACCATCAATGAGAATTTTTGCATAATACAAATAATTTTCTACTATGAGGTTTAAAAAATCACTCATAAAAAATATAAAACAGACAGAATTGTGAAGAAACTATCAGACAATTACCAAAGACCATCATATAACATTTAGGCGTTATTATGAAACACTGAATTCTCAGAACACAAAACATCAGAAAATATTCCAAAGCACTAAAATAATCCTAGCTAGGTTGCTGTAATGTGTTGCTGCTGCTCTGTTATCGACGCGTTGTTTGTTTGACTGAATGTTTACAGTCTGGGAGCCAGATATGCAGCTTATACCAGCTGTTTAACAACTTTAATAAACCATTGTTAAGAGCTAATATATTTGTGTCTCATGCTTTAGTGCTGCACAAACGTTACAATATTAAGAAAATAGCTTCGTTTGTCCTAAAGCATCCCCAGAGTGCTAACTAATAACGTCATGAAATCAACATTTAATTTCAATATTTTACACCTTACCTCTGTCTTTGTCGCGTTTTTCCTCCTCTTCTTTTCTTTTTTCCTCCCCTGGGCTCCAGATAACTTAGGCCGTTTAGACGTGATGAACTAGCTGACTCTTCAAAACAACCGTTCTCGTAGCAGGTAAAGACGGGGAGGGGGGTGAAGTGGGCGCGGCGCCACATAGTGACGTATCATTAATCATTTTTAAATGCACACTGTGCTACTTAATAAACTTTGCTAAGAAGGTATTGTGTTGTGGGCTTGATATTTTAATATTAAGACACATTAATATCAACTTGCTTTACAAACGTTACGTAACCTTATTCATTTATTTATTTATTTTGTGGCGCCAGGGCGCCCCCTAGCTGGCTGGCACCCCTAGCACTTGCCTATATTGCCTATAGGACGGGCCGGCCCTGAGTGGTAGAGTCGTGTTTCCGTTCACCAATCAGAGGAGAGATGTACAAATCCTGCCATGTTCTCCTCCCTTCTCCACCGAGCACCTTCTAGCACCAGAGCTTGTTTTTCCAACCACAGAGACTCCCATTCATTCCTACTGGACACCACTGCAGATCTGCTGAACAACACAAGTGAATTTGTCTTTAAGACAGTTGGAGTGGGAGGATCAGATCAAATACTGGCGAGATTAGCTTGCCATGTGAACTGGGCCTAAGGGGAGGGTTGCTGGTTCTATCCTTGCTCATATCCATTCATGAACAAGACACTTCCCCTTGTTGACATCGGTGGTCAGAGGGACGACGTGGCAGCCTGGTGTCCATCAGATGAGCCCAGGGCTTAGTAGTTGACCATGAAGAGCACAATATGCTTTTATAACATTCAAGCTGCTGTCAAACCAAACACCTCTTCTCCTTAGATGAGCGACATCTGAATGAAAAGCAGGAGCTAAGGCTGAACGTCTCTGAGCCTTTAGGTACCTCTGCCTCTCTATGGCTCCATTTATTTAGTAGAAATGTTTATTTTGGACTCTTTGTAGCCTGGAATCAGTTCCTTTCATCAAGCACTACAACTTTGTGTTCAGTGAAATCTCTTCACCTTGTGTTCTTTCTCTAACATCTGTCCCCCCCCCCCCCCCCCCCCCACACACACACACACCCACACTGGCCCTAAACCTCAGAGACACTCTTCAAAATGGTGATTTATCAACTAATAATATATTTATGCAAATAAATAAACAAAGTTCTTTCAGAGCTGAAGTGAACTTTTCGCATGTTTTACAAAACTAAAGTCCTCGAGCTAAACTCAGAGTTCAGTCACAGCTCCCAAACTTAGTCCCACATACCAACTTCCTGATGAGTCGTGAGTCTGAGTGGATTCAGACGTCACGCATGTCCGAGGTTTTATATCATGTTGTCGCTCCTCGTGAGGCTGCAGGAGCCGCCCCGACCTCCGACACCCATCTAGCCGAGTCCCTGATGACTCTGATGGACGAGTTTAACAACGAAACAAAGACAAAGAGCACGAACGAACAAAAAGTTTTCACCCACTAGTTCTGATGATGATGATGGCGCTATAAGCAGAAATAACAGACTTTTAATCTGACAGTGAAGCAGTTTCCTGTCTGAACCGTTTAAGCGGTGCTCTGTTCTAATATACGATGTTCTGCTCATGTGCTGCTCGGCGCTACCGCGGCCAGCTTGCATGAAACAACAAACAGTCCTTTAGCCTGAAGTGGATTTGACAGGCGACATACACTAAAGGCAAAATGACAAGAGCTCAGAAACACCGGATCTACATTCAAGGCACCGGAAAGCATCTGATGTGTCACTTTTCATTTAAACACATTCAGAGCAGCGCCGCACTCGAACGCTCGGCAAATACTGAATGGAAAGCGGTCGACTCATCGTCAGAATGCAAATTGAGAGAACGTCTGATGGAAAGTGGCCCCGTCAGGTTTTTTGGCTCAGCTTGGATGTTGTATGGTTGTGGCGTTGCTCCTGAGAGCGGAGACAAAAAAGTTTGTGGAACCAAACAGGAAAACAACATCAACGCTGCTGTATGAGGTATTAATGCTTAAAAACATTCCTCCGATTTAAGCTTGCATTAAGTTAAAATACATTTTAATGTGGAAAACCATTGGTAGGAAAAGGCCCATCCTGCACAAGTGGGACAGTTTGATCTGGTTTTCCTGCCCCCTGCGTGAGCTCCAACTGATTTTTGTTTCTCCTGTGAATCATGTCTTCAGAAAGCACCGCTATTATCCCCAGTTGCACATTGCACTGATGAATGCCTTTCAACCTCCTCTTCCATGTTTCTCAGCCAGTCATTATCAAAGTGGTGAATTAATCAGCTTTTTAGCAGCAGGAGCCATCACGAGGCTGCTAAGCCTCATTTACAATTCCTACAGCCCCCCTGCTGCTTTTTGTTGTTTTATTTCCCTTTTGAACATCTTGGAACAAAGACCTCTCCTTTGTGTGGATTTTGTTTTGTGTCTCATTAAATAATGTGACTGAGAAATTCTCACTGCTGCACCATGACCTCTGTTTACCTAAATACCGTTTCTTTTTAAGAAGATACGTTCACCTTTTCCTCACAAGATGACGAGAGGTCAGACTGTTTGTCATCAGGAACACATTTTTACCAGGTATACACGTCTCCGGGTGCATCATGGCCACGCCCCTCTGCAGGAGAATCTTGATGACATACTGTAATTCCTCGCTGCCGTGCAAATTAGACTCTGTAAACCCTGAAGAATGAGATATTTTATTAAATTCATAAAGTAAATTGGGATTATGCAAACATGCACCGAAGTGGGCATTTTAATCTTAAATACCAACATTTTCCTTGCTGGGTTGAGAGTTGGTGACCATTTCCTGTGAAATGATGTTACCACCCTTTCAAAATAAAATCTAGCTGCATCTTGGATTACGTAAATAAAAGAAATGTGTGACTTATTTTGAAAGGGTGATGGCAATGTGCTTCTGTAGTTTCCTGTCCACAAAAGTAATGAGTGTGTGTCGGTTTAACTTGTATGAGATCATTTGCAGGTTAATCTAAAAGTCCAGCCTCATGATGTCAGTGGCATCCACATAACATCCTTAAAAAAACACAATAAAACACATGTGTGCACAATAGTACAAGTTCAGCCACTTTTACTTTGGTTCAAAAGAAAGCTCCTCCCCCTTTGGCCTACGGGAGGAAACCAGAGCACCCACCCGTCTCAGACGCCATGTGGAGAAGATGCCAGCTTCACGCCGAGAGACTGCGACCAGAACGTAAACCTGAGTTGGATTCTGCAGGAAACAACTTTATGTTTGATTTCATTTCTAGAATGATGAAACTAGATTATTTTTCTGATATTTTCAAGATGAAAATTTTACCAACATGCTTACTTTTGGAGGAGTACACACACAGACAAATCACCATTAAATCATTTTTGCAACTTTAAATTAAAAATTTTTGACCAAAAATATGTAATTTGACTCTTTTGGCCTTTTCTTCGAACCACACTGAGCAGCTTCCCACGACGGCATTTTTGGGAAGTAAATAAACCACCAACTGTTCATTTATGGACTTCCTGGACGAATCAAAGCTGCTAAAGGAACTTCTGTCATGTTTTAATACTGAAATGGTTTCTAACAGACTTATTTACAGGCTACATCCAAGCAAAACTACAGAGAAACTGTTTTTGGCATCATTTTCACAGAAATGAATGTATTATCTCGATGGTGTATTCTTCTCCATTTTCTTGCCAGAAGCGCTTCCTAGACCCCGAGCAGGAAGCAGCTCAGTCAGGAAAACGTAAAAATGTTGTTTATTCCTTTTCTAGAGTTCTGCCATCAGGCTCATTATTAAAGCTAACTTCATTTTCTCTCTCAAAGCAGACACCTGAAATGTTTTGGTGTCTGAATAAAAGAAAATAAGTTGTAGAAAAGGTACACGTCATGTCAAGGATCCTCTGTGTTTAGAGGCTTGGTGTCGTTTGCTGCAAATGAAAATCTGCTGCAGACTCAAAGTTTTTCACATCTGTCTTTGTTTTTACTCTAAAAACGTAACAGATGGTTGGTTGGGTTTGGATTTAGCAGCATTAAAACAGCGTCTGCTTGAGCATCAGTTTAAAATCTGCTTTTTTGTTTCACAATATTGACAAATGAATGTTTATTCTCATTAAAATTTCCACAGACAATTATTTCTCTCCTAAATGCGAAAGTTTTTAATCTGTTCTAATTTAAAACTACTTCTGGCACCCAAGTGTCCAAATAGAGCATCAGGATTAGTACCTTCACCTTCTGCACTCGTTAAGTCTTCTATATGAGACATAGTGAAACAAAACTGATCATTTAGTTACGTCAAAACCAAATATTAATTCTTACATTTGGTTAAATATTCCTTTTCAGGGTCCAGGCAGACAGGAGAACTGAAGACTGTCCTGTCCTTTAAGGGACATGTAATCCTTTTATGTCAACAATGGACACCCAATATTTAATATTTGCTTGTTCCAAATATAACTGGAGTTGAATGCAGGCCACACCTCAACACGGTTAACAGTCACAAGGTGTGACACGAGTGTTTCTCGATGGAGCCGTCACTATTTTTATAAAGGATTAATCCCCGCACCTTCTTGCTTCACTCGTTCATCCATTAGCCAGCTCAAACTTTAGACTCTGGGGGTAAATGGAGATCACCTTACAGAGGGAGCCCGTTTCGCTCTCAGCATCCCGCCCGTCTGCATGCGGCAGCGTCTCCGTCCCACGCCGCAAGCAGCCGACCGTGGCAGAATCCCAAATCTGGCAGAAGTGATAAGGAGGCCTAGCACTCAGACCGCGTGATAATGAGCAGCAGGGCAGAGCGCTCTCGGTTTTACCTTCAGACTTCTTTGCACGGAGCTTCTAAAGTGAGACAGACAAGCTGAGTGGCTGGTTTATCGTTTATACAGAAAGATGCTCTTTGGCTGCATCTTGTGAGCGTTCACAGCACAGATCTGCTTTAATTAAACCGCTCCTTGCTCGTGGGATTTGACTAGCATGTGCTCACTTGCTGTTTAAATGCTAAAGCATGAGCTCAGACCCAGGGAGGGAGTGCTGACTGAACTCTCCGGGTTCATTATGCTCCTGAAAACGTTGCATCTATGCTCTTCTTTCATACTTGGCGCTGATGCAAAGACGAACACCACAGTACCTTTTCATCAGTAGCCTATGCGCATTACCCTTCTAAAACATTCTCCTTAGTGCACCACTTTTATGCTTTATTTGTATACTTTTAAAAAAAGAAAATCAGCTTTTCAAGCGCCAACTTTAACTTGCTAACAAACTGCCAAAGCAGAAAGATCTCAGTGTCAAACACACCGTCAGAAAACATGAGTAGGATTGTTTCCACCCAGACCGGTTTAGATGTGACACATCCTGGTCCTGATCACTCCTGTTTTTATTTTATTCTCTTAACATGACTTTCCTGGGATTTGCTGATCTGTAACTGTCAGTTGTGGCACGTGTTAGCATCATCAGCATTTGTCAGCATAAGGCAGCAAAGCTTTGCAGGGATATGCTAAGCTATGCTAGTCTCAGCTCAGACCCAAAACTGTTATTTGAGTTAGAAGAGCAATCCAAAGAAACGTTTGGACCCCGCAGAATATAAAAAGGTACAGGCCCTTTCTTAACATCCATGTTGTTTTCTCTTAACTTTGTCATTGCATGCTTTTCTTGACCGTTTAGTGGATCACAAAGTCAAGCAAAGGTGTTTGTAGGGTTAGGGTTGTGCTAATGTAGCACACAGGTAAGCAGGTAAATACACTGCTCACAAGAATTAAAGGAACACTTTTTTATTGGGCCTGGCATGAAATCAATCAAACTAGGGTTGCAACTAACGATTATTTTCATAATCGATTAATCTGTCGATTATTTTTTCGATTAATCGGTTTGTTATTGTTTAGCTATTTAACCTATACAAGTGATGAATCCATTTCAGTTATGAAAAAGAAAAACATAAGAGAATTGTGCAGTTGACTGCAATCTATTTTATTGCACATGAACACAGTCAGTGGTGTAAAATGAGCTAAACAGTGCAAAATATCAGTCCAGAATAATTTTTTGGCATCAAATTATAAGAGGTAAATTCCATAAAAAATAATGTAGAATCTAGAATAGAGTTTGTAAGTGGTATGCATTGCTGGGGGGTGAATGTCTTGTTCCCCATGTAGTTGTCCATCGTTGCTTGTTTTTTTTCTGCATAAGAAACACAAATTGACTGAAATAAGTACACATATAAAATAAAGCAGCACACACACTACAACACTAAATCTATATTACATTATTTGAATTAATTAACAATATACAGTGATCATTTATATATATATATATTTTTTTTTTCCAAAAAGTATATTTTATTGCATTTTCAGTTTACTGTACACCTTTCACACATTATTATGTTGTATACTGAAAGTACATTCTGTATAAAATCTTAATGGAACAACAGAACAACAGAACATTTTAACAATTTTGGTTGTGCTTCTGGCGATCCTTTCCAACGTTAGTGCATTTATAGTATTGAAGGCAATATTCACATAGACATGTTTAATAAAACTTTGAGTAAGAAGTCCCCGAATTACACCTTACTTTTGCTTCTCCCATTACAATCTAAATGCTGGTCAGAAGACCGATTATTTTCCTACTCTCCCACTTTATAAGTCCTTAGCTTTTTATGTCCATCCTCTTAATATATGTTAGAAAAGGTGTCCATATTTCGTCAAATAAATGTTGCTTGGCCTTTAAGATATAGGTAATCCGTTCCAGCGGCATCACCTGTAACATCTGTTTCATCCAATCCTTCACAGTGGGTCTATGGAGCGATTTCCATGCCATAGCTATACACTTTTTTGCTACCATTAAACTAAGATCCAAAAAGACACGCTGACACTTGCTATAAGCATACTCATTAGGGCAAAGTCCTATTAGAAACAATTTAGCATCCAATGGTACCTCCTTTTTGATAATTTTTTCAGTAGAAATTCTTACATCCTCCCAGAACTTTTTGATTTCTGTACACTCCCAAACACAATGATACAATGTCCCTTTATGAACAGCACATTTAACACATGTATTGGTTTATTGTATTTCTTCAGTCTCTCTGGGGTGACATATGTCCGCATTAAATATTTATGCTGAATTAATCTTAACCTGGCATTAATGAACTTGGTATGAGCTCCTCCACAGGCCTTCTCCCAGTCCTCTTTACTCAGTTCTTGCCTGAGGTCGTCTTGCCATGCTGCTCTTCTATCGTTCGCTCCATCTGAATGATGTTCCACGATTATCCGATAACAGTCCGAGACTATTCCTCTTCGTGTGAAGTCCTTTGTCATCATTTCTTCCAACATGGTGATGGAGGGTTTGGAGTCCCCATTTTTTTGCTTAGACTTTAGAAAACTTCTGAGCTGGAGGTATTTAAAAAAATATTTCCTTTCTATTCCATATTTAGCCCTTAACTGCTCAAAGGACATCAAATGATCAGAATTTTGCAAATATAAGTCCTTAACTGATTTAATTCCCTGTAAATACCAGCTTTTAAACACGGCATCAGCTCTTCCTGGTGTAAATTGCTGGTTACCCCATATGGGACTGAAACAAGACAATTCTTGTTCTTCTGTAAGATGCTTTTTCACTGAGAAACAAACTTTTATCATATTTTTCACCATCGGATTCTTTATAGGTTTTAATAATTTCTTTTGTGAGTCAGAGTACACATACAAGAAGAATGGCAACTTTAGATCTTGTGATTCTAATTCCGCCCAGTGTGTGGGGTTTGTGGCTGAAAAGCAGTATGTAATAGTCCTTAACTGTGCGGCCCAGTAATACCATTTTAAGTTGGGGCATTTCAGCCCCCCTCTCTCATAGGGTAGATACAATAAGGAGAGTCTAAGTCTTGCCCGCTTGTTCTTCCAGATAAATCTAATGAATTCTTTCTCCAGCCTGGGGAATAGTTCCGTGGGGGGTGGCAGGGGGATGTTCTGGAACAGGTAGAGCAGTTTTGGGAGTACATTCATTTTTAAAATATTTATTCTTCCAATCAATAATAGTGGTAGATGGGCCCATCTCTCCATTTGTTCACTAATTTCTTTTAGCACCGGTGCATAGTTTGCTTCTGCTATCCGTTCTAGCCGAGGCATGATTTGTATTCCTAAGTATTCTATTTTGTCAGTTATTTTAAATTGAGTTATTTCTAACAGGGGATTTCTTCTCTCATCATCATTAAGCATCAGGATTGAGGATTTATTTTTATTAATTTTATATCCCGATATGTCACCTATTTTTTTAATTACTTCTAATAATACTGGGATCGATTTTTTAAGATTAGTGAGAAATAGCAGTGTGTCATCTGCGTATAGTGCTATTTTGTGTTCACTATTCGCAACTGTAATTCCTTTGATTTGGGGATTTGACCTGATCGCTATGGCCAGAGGCTCAATTGCCATAATAAAAAGCAGCGGCGACAGGGGACAACCCTGTCTACACCCTCTTCCTATTGATATTGGCTTTGAGACATTCCTGTTTGACAAAACCTCAGCCTCCGCATTTTTATATAGTAGTTTGACCCATTTTATGAAATTTTCACCACAACCAAACTTTTCCAAGACTTTGAAAAGAAAAGGCCATTCTACTTGGTCAAATGCCTTTTCTGCATCCAAGGACAATATCGCCGTGTCTGGGTTTTCTGTATTATAATGAATAATATTTAACACCCTCCTTACATTATGTAGCCCTTGTCTTCCTAAAATAAAACCATTTTGGTCCCTATTAATGATATTGGGTAGAATTGTTTGCAGTCGTTTTGCAAGCAGTTTGCACATAATCTTTAGATCTACATTTAATAGGCTTATAGGTCTCATATTACCGCATTCGTCAAACGATTTTCCAGGTTTGGGAAGCAATGTTATTAGAGTTCTATTCATGAGTGGTGGTAGATTATTTTCCTGAAAGGCCTCTTTAAACATTTCCAGGAGTGGTTTACCTAACTTAGATTTACATTTTTTATATATCTCAATTGTGATGCCATCAGGTCCCGCTCTTTTCCCAGATTTTATACTTTCTATGGCAGATTCTAGTTCCGTAATACTGATCTCCATTTCTAATTCCTCTCTTTCTTCTCTCTGTAATTTTGGTATTTGTAATTTATCTAGAAACTGTTATATCCTGCATCTTAACTGTTTTAGGGCTATACAACTTCTCATAATAATCTCTAACGACATTATTTATTTCAGATGGTTCTATTATATTGTTCCCTTGCGACCGCAGATTTGTAATTGGTATTTTTGTTTCTAATATTTTTATTTGCCATGCTAGAACCTTTCCAGGTTTTTCTCCTTGTTCGTAAAAGCTCTGCCGTAATCTCTGTAGGCTCGCTGCTGCTCTTAATGTTGACAATTTCTCATATTCCGCCTTTAAAATCAGTAATTCTTTTTCGCTTGTTGGATCGTATCTTTCATTTACTTTTTTTGCAGATTTTTTAGTCTATTTTCCATATGTAATTGTGCCTCCCTCTTTCTCTTTTGGTTCGTGCTGGTATAACTTATAATATGCCCCCTTATATAAGCTTTAATTGCTTCCCATCTAATGCCGGCTGATGTTTGTGTTGTGTTAATTTAAAAAAATATATCGATCTGAGTCCCTAAATATTTTATAAAATCCTCCTCTAGTAGCCACTTATTCTGGAAATGCCATCTTGTTGGGTCTTTTGAGAGTCTATCCTCTTTGTATATCATGCAACATGGCGCATGATCTGATATGGCTATTACATCATATTCACAACTTTGGATCTTGTGTTGCCGGGTAGATGATATTAAAATATAGTCAATTCGGGAGTATGTTTTGAAGACTGAAGAGTAGCAGGAATATGTTTTAGTCTGTGGATTTCTTTCTCTCCATATATCAATTAGATTTAGCTCTTTCGTATAATACTGTAAGATACTCCTTGTTTTAATATGAGATTGATCTATTCCCGTGGATCTATCCTGACTAGGATTTAAAGTGCAGTTAAAATCTCCTGCAATTATGAATTGCCCTGTCAATGTGGAAAGATTCATAAATAATTCCTCGAAAAATTTGGGATCATCTGCATTGGGTCCATATAAGTTTACTAACACCAACTCCTCTTCTAGCAGTCTGCCTTGAATAATTAGATACCTTCCCCTTTTATCTCTGATAATCTTTTTAGCCTGAATAGGAATTGCATTATGAATTAGTATCATTACCCCACTGGTCCGAGATGAAATTGAGGCCGACCAAACCATGCCCCGCCACCTCCTTTTGATTTTCAAAATGTCTTCATCTGGAAGATGTGTTTCCTGTAAAAAAACAACTTTTGAGTTTTTATCTTTAATCTTATTCATTACCTGTTTTATCTTTATAGGTTGTTGTAAGCCTCTGCAATTCCAGGACATTATATCTATGTTCATTTTATGTAATGCTTGTTTGTTGTTTTGGATTGCCGTTCTTTTGCCTGAAAAACACAACCAACTGGAACATTTGAACAATCAGAACTTTCATAACACTCTTTTTCTCCCTCGCTCGCTTAGGAGCAACTGTACCCATCTCTGTCTCCCGCTACGCTGGGACCTGTCCTCAGTGAGGAAAAGTCCAACCACTTTCCAAATACAGAACCTAAGTAAAAGGAAACAAACAAAAAAAAAATCAGCCTCACCACTATCCACCACATTATTAGCGCTCCATTTGATTCTATTATTTAAGCAGGTTTAGTTCGCTCTTTATATCCCTCCCGGTCAATTAGCTTCTTCCTCTTTTTTTTTTTTTTTTTTCCCCTTTTAACTATCACTTAGCTCTGGGTGATTCCTCCTGGATTATTTTTAGTAGTTGTTTCGCTTCAGCGGGGCTCTTGAAGGCATGGACCTGACCCTTGTAAGTAACCAACATCTTTGCGGGGTAAACTATTCCATGTCTGACTCCCAGCCTGCGCAGCTCCTGGCGTATTGGGTCGAATTGTTTCCTCTTCTGATGGACTCCTGTCGCCAGATCTTGATAGAACCACACCTGCTGGTTTTTGTACCGGATTTCTTTCTTGTTCCGTGCTGCCGTGATGACTGCCACTTTACTTTTGTAGCTAAGGAACCTCATGATGAGAGTTCTGGGCCGTGTCTCCGCGTCCCCCTTTGGACCGATGCGGTGCGCCCTCTCCAGTGCTACGCTGCAGCTCTGTGTTTCCAAACCCAGCACCTCCGGGATCCACTTTTCCAGGAAAACACAAGGGTCCGGTCCCTCTGCCCCCTCCGGAAGGTTAATCAGTCTGAGATTATTCAGCCTGGTCCTAGTTTCCAGGTCGAGGATTTTATCTTCCAGTGCTGCTTTGTGTTCTTTTAGATCCTTAACGTCGGCCTGCAGGCTTTGCAGCTCGTCCTCTACTCCTGATATACGCTGCTCGGCCCGGGTCACTCGTTCAACACAGTCATTTGTTTCTTTCCGTACCTTTTCAATTGCCTCCATGACATTATCCAGTCTCGCTGAGAATTCAGATTTTAATGAGTTAATCGCTGCTAGAATCTCGTTTGCTTTCTCTTCATTCATTACCACCGTTGCTGCGTCACTCGTAGCCATTTCCTTAACTTTCGGTGTGTCGCTGCTGATCCGGAGGTCCGTCAGTTTAGGCTGTTTGGTTGCTGACTTAACCGCTGGGTCTGTCTTACGTGTTGTTGGTATCATAAAGAACTTCAACCTCTGTTATTCTTGTCTGAGTGGAGCTGTTGTCAGTGCTTTAAAGAAGAATTGGTGGCGGAGCCGTGGTGCGCCCGTCCTCTCACATGGCAGCCATAACCGGAAGTCCCAAATAATCGTGATCATTTATTTTGACAAAAATGTGTTGTGAGGGATTTTACAGCTTTAGATAGTAAAACAGCCTTTTAATAGCAAAAAAAAAGACTTTCTGAATTTCTCCTGTATTTAAAAATTGAAAGCGTACAACTATGCCGCGTTATATTCACCTGGACACAGCTCGTCTGTATATTTTTCTCCGCGAAGTTGTCCTTTTTTGAATGAGGAACATAGTTATGGGTTTGTGCCGTTTTTCTCTAAACGAGAACATTCTTATAAACAGACGTGCTAAATTTGGCAAGCGCATGATTCACAACACGGAGGAGATTCACGATTGCATCTAGTCAATCAGAAGTAGAACACCGTAGACTGACGCAGTAAAAAAACATGTTTAACATCCACTATAACGAACTCAGCTAATACTAAGTCCCAAATTTGATCTGCGTTAGCTTGTTTATTTTCTGTTACTTACCGGACATTCCTCTGCTGCATCAGCCCCCACATGTTTTCGTCTCAAACGTTCACTTAGGGACGTCGTGCTTCCGTGCCATGCTAGATGATTTTTGCATATTTTGCAGGTCACCCGTCTTTTCATGGCATCTAGAGTGAAGTGCTCCCATACTCGTGAGGTTTTTGACCGGGGTTTCTCTTGTTTTGTCGCTTCTATTTTTCTTCCATGTTTCTTCTTGTTCCGCCATCTCTCACAGCAAGATGAGCGTCAGTAACGTGTTACGTCATGAAAACCGAGGGCACTTATTGGCTCGTTTCTTCTTCTACGGCTCCACTGGTAGATCAGTGGCTCATTACTGCCACACACTGGCGGCAAATTTAACAGATTGTAACCGATGTCAGATTGTGGTAAAAATAGACTTTATGCGGTAAAATGTGATTATTAAACAACTAATCGATGACTAAAAAAGTTGTTAACTATTTTAATAATCGATTATAATCGATTAAATCGATTAGTTGTTTCAGCTCTAAATTAAACCTGTGTGATAATTTCCTGGTTGATTAAGCAGCTGAGGGCATTGTTGATCTCTTTCAGCTGTATTGGTGTTCATGGACTTAACTTCAGGTTTCTCCCTCTTGATCTGTTTCGGCTGGTTTTCCACTCGTGCTAGTTTTGGCTCTCTACTGGCGGTATGAGACGATTCCTTAACCCTGCAGAAGTTGCACAGGTTGTCCAACTTCTCCAGGATGGCACATCCACACGTGCTGCAGCAAGAAGGTTTAATGTGTCTCCTAGCACAATCTCCAGAACATGGAGGAGATTTCAGGAGACTGGCGGTTATTCTCGGAGAGCTGGACAGGGCCGTAGAAGGTCTACAGCCCATCAGCAGGACCGATACCTGCTCCTTTGTGCAAGGGAGAACAGGCTGAGCTCTGCTCGTGCCCTACAGAATGACCTCCAGAGGGCCACTGGTGTGAACGTCTCCACCCAAACAATCAGGAACAGACTTCATGAAGATGGCCTGAGGGCCCGACGTCCTGTAGTGGGCCCTGTGCTCACTGCCCAGAACCGTAGAGCTCGACTGTTATTTGCTCAAGAACACCAGAATTGGCAAGTCCGCCACTGGCGCCCTGTACTTTTTACAGACGAGAGCAGGTTCACCCTGAGCACCTGTGATAGACGTGAAAGAGCCTGGAGAAGACACGGAGAAGGTTATGCTGCCTGCAACGTCGTTCAACATGACAGGTTTGGTGATGGTCTGGGGAGGCGTATCCATGGAGGGATGCACAGACCTCTATGGTGCCCTGACTGCCATAAGGTATGGAGATGAAATCCTTGAACCCTTTGTCAGACCCTGCGCTGATGCAGTATTTCCTGGTTCTCTCCTAATGCACGACAATGCCCGGCCTCATGTGGCAAGAGTTTGCAGGCGGTACCTGCAGGATGAAGGAATTGAAACAACTGAATGGCCTTCACGATCCCGGGACTTAAACCCAATAGAACATCTTTGGGACATTATGTTTCGGTCCATTAGGCGGCGCCAGGTTGCTCCTCAGACTGTACAAGAGCTCAGGGACGCCCTCACACAGATCTGGGAGGAAATGCCACAAGACACCATCCGTTGTCTCATTAGGAGCCCCGACGTTGTCAAGCATGCACACACGCTCGAGGGGGCCACGCAAGATACTGAAAAGCAATTTGAGTTGCAGAAATTAAGTTTTTGACATAACGGACTAGCCTGCCAGATCTTCAATTCACTCCGATTTTAGGGTGTCTGCACAACTGAGCCCTCTGTAGGCTGATAACTTTTATTTCCATTAAAAGACTTGGCATCCTTTTGCTCCTAAGACATTGCCGTGTCGTTATTTGTATAGATATCCAACTTCATATTGAGATCTGATCTATCTAATGTGTTTCTTTAAGGTGTTCCTTTAATTTTTGTGAGCAGTGTATAATATATATAAAAACCCAAACCCTGACTAAGAATGAACCAGTGAGCTTCACAACAGAGCAAAGAGACAGCAATCTGAAACCAGACCAGTGGGCCAGGGGAGGATTCACGGTAACTGTTGGGAGGGTGATGGCTGAGAGTCTGCAGCTGTGCTGATGAAAGGTGGAAAACAGGTGTGTGTGTGTGTGTGGAGACGAGCAGCCTCTGGCCTGAGAGGAAAAGTACACTAAAAATCACGTTAATCAAAAAACTGACTTAAAAAAACCCAACTGTAACAATTTGATGGGCCTGTTTCTAAGTTTCTAACACATTTACGCTTCTGGGATGATTACTATCACATGACCAAACAGTTAGCAATACCACCCCCCATGAAACAGATACACAAACCACAACAAGGTGGATAAAAACATGGTTGTTCCACCATTTGTAGTTTTAATTTAATTGTGTGTGTGTGTGTGTGTGTGTGTGTGTGTGTGTGTGTGTGTGTGTGTGTGTGTGTGTTTGCTCCTACCCCAATTAAAATCCTGTGTCTATTATCTTGGTATTTTATCTTTATTGTAACTTTATATTGAAATGAGGTGGTTCATCTGAAGTGGCTGACCCTCCAAAAATATGAACTAGTAACTAAATAAATAAACATTGGCCCAGTTTTACTCACCGATACTGATTAGTTAAAAATGACTAACATCAGCCGATACCGATATTGATGCCGATATATCCTGCATCCCCAATCTTCACGTTTAAACATAATTCACTCAATTACACGTTTCACAGCTTTTAGTTTATTTGTAAAAGTAGAGAAAAGTTGTGCTTTGTTACCCTCCTCGTGTTCATCTGCTGTTGAGTCCTCGCTGCCTTAAGGGTCCCACAGACATCTGCCTCCACTACAACTGCCAAGTGTTAACACAGAAACAGCTCCATTCACTCAGACAGCTGGCAGCAGCGGAGAATGTTGGGAAGCCGCTCTCAGGTGGCGCCACTGCCACCATGTTCGCTCCAGGGAGATGAGCTTGTAGAGGTTGAGTTTATCTAAAGTCTGTGTGACTGAGGTAACAGCTGCAACGAAACCAAGAAAGTAGAGATTTGGCTGGCGGGATTGGCCCTTGTGGGTTTTGAAGTGGTTGGTGAAACCCTGTCATACCTACATTCCTGCATCACAGAGCTCTTCATGCTAATTACCTAGTCTAGTTGTGTTATCAGCAAAGTGCTGCGTGGACGAATTCCAGTAAAGGTTCACATGCATCATTTTGATGTTTTATGATTTAAATGTGATGTTTTATTCTTTAAAAATCCAGTCGGTTAAAAAGTAAAACTCACTGAAGCACTCGCACAAGTTACGTTTATATGTTTTTTCAGCAAACAAACTGGTTTTATAAAGCTTCATAGACTCTATTTAATCATGTGTACCACTGAACCACAGTGTAACGATGGACCAGTTTATCTCCAGGTTTACTTTGACCGAGCTATTTGCTGCTCTGACCTCTGAGATCGTCAGCAGCACCATGTCTGTGCACCACGAGGCCACCAGGAGCCTGCTACTGACCCCCACAGAGTCCCATTACTGGTCCAGTCTGCACAGCATCTCCCAGGTCATCCAGGGCATCTGTCTGTCTCGCCCAGAGACTGCAGATGAACCATCTGTCATCAGACGGCTTTTGTCCATGAGGGACACAACAAGCAGTCAAAGAAAGCCACACACATGCTGTATCAGAGAATAACGTTGGAATAATGAAATAAGAAATTATTGTTGACCACACCCAACTCCCTCTTTGTTTGGTTTTATTTCTCGTCTTGAAGGAACAATATGATCAACAGTCCACAGTTAGCCGCTGTTTTAGTGGAGGAGTGTGTTTCCAGCGACTATGAAGCTTTGCATTTTGGACGTGTCCCAGAAGCTTTGGGACGCTTCGCTTATGCTTTGAGTCTGTTTTTATGTGCAAGGCTTCCAGAATGTGTCCAACCTCCTTTCCGACTGTGAAAGCGTCAATTACCCGCTGTTATTGTGGACGGGTTTCTTTCAACGCGTCCCAGAAGCAAAGTGACAGTGTTATTAGGTTTCAGGTCTATTATTTTTTGCGCTACGCTTCTAAAACACGTCAAGCTTCGCAGTTCAGATCGGGCCAGACAGGAAGTCAAACACAAAAGCAGTGGAAAACATCTGGAAATTAAAGTCACACGCAGATTTCCAGTTGCTTAACCAATAAAATGAAGAACATCGTTACCTGTGAAACCTCTGGAGTCGACGTAAACAGAACACAAAATAAACCACAAACCTTTTTGGTCCTGCAGTACTCCAGGGATTTTGTGAGCCTATGGGACCATCTATAGAACACTTTCTCTGCCGTTTCATGTTGCAAACGTTCCCGGTGGGAAGGGAGTTTGAGGGTAAAGCCGCTTATGCATCCAGTGGAAAGCCGGGGTTAGGATGAGTCCAACAACATTAACAAAGCACCAATGACCCCGGTGCTCCTCCGTTTCACAACCAAGCACTTTTTCCACATTTCCGACATCCTCGAGTAGCCAAGTGGGACAATCTGCTGGCTGGGTTGTTTGGGAAGTTTCTTCACCAAGTCTTTTTCAATGTTCCCAACTCTGCTGCATATCTGAAGAAGCTGCTGACTGAAGACACTGTTTGGTGTCCTGTGAAGATGCTGAGGGTAGTCCTTGTTCTCCATCTGACAAAACATTTTCCTTTGCACAATCAGAATCTCAGCTTCCTCGACAATCTAATCTAATTTAATCTAATTTGGGAAAAGTAAAAATAATTGTTGCCACACAGTTCCACAAAGTGGTCCCCCAGGTCTCTGTCCTCGTCCCTTGTCCATCTCTGACACACTGCGGAGTCATATTATTACCTTTACAGGTGACAGGACCTGTATCACCTAGACCTGTATCGAAAGTCTGAGGATTTTAGAGCAAAAGGAATGGTTAGAGTACAGTGCCCTGTTGTGCTCCTGTGCCGTTGACAGCCTGGGCAGAAAAACCTGACCCTTTCGTCTCACAAACTCAGGTCGTTTTGTCGGGTGGTCGGAAATCCAGGAGATTTTGTAGGTGTCCACTTTTGTTTTATAAAGTTTCTTATATTCAATGACTGGATTGTATTAAATGCTGTGGAGAAATAAAACAACACAACAAATCAGATGTAATCACACCTTTCCTCGAGCCACTGAAAACTCTCAGCACTCAGATAAAAGAGGCAGCTCTCAATGAGTACCATCAGCTTTGGCGTTTCAATTAAAAGGTATACTATATTATATTCTCATTTTTAATTTAACATTGCCTTAAAATTAGGGCTGGGACTTGATTAAAAATTTTAATCTAATTAATTTCAGGCTTTGTAATTAATTAATCTCAATTAATCGCATTTTAATCGTTCAGAAAAATGTGCTCTCAAAGTAAAACTTTTAATTAAAATTATGAGACAGAGAATCAAACATTAGACATGGTTATTACTGTAAATGAAAGTTTTTAATAAAAAAATGCATTTTAATTATTCAAATGTCACTGTGTGATATGAAACAAGACCCAAATCAACTAAAATTTATAATTACAAATAGAAAACGCCTGCAAAGGGTTCATGAGCCTTTAAATAGTCTCTGTCTAGTTGAATGACTGAAATAAATTTGACTTTGCACCAGATTCTAATTTTTCCAGTTTCACTTGTTTGTATAATTGGGAGTTTTTATTAGCATTTCTACTCATAATGTAGTAAAAACACACAAATAATAATCCTTCAAAATGACAGTAGAACAGGCACAAATATGATCTAGGACTTAAATGTACTAAGTTTTAACACCAGAGCAGGCGTGACATATTCTGAGAATGATCAGGAACACTAACTGGTTCCAGTTGGATGACTGGAGGATGATGGGAAGATAAATGATCATGGCGAGGAAATAATGATCTGACGAACAGGTGAGCGGACCTTCCTTACATGGGAAGTCCTGATGTCACGTTAAGAAGGGGATGCTGCAGACCCGCAGATTCACGTCTGCAGCAGCGAATCTGGTGTGATCTCCAGCCTGATCACAACTTCCTCGTTCCTCGCTGCCCCTGATGCACTTAAGCATCCGCCCCTTAGCTGATGACAGCTTCAACACACCTGCTGCTTAATGATAGTAATGCATGTGATGTTTAGACAGAGACTCGTCTCAGAAACGTATAACTCCCCAACAGAATTGTTTAGAAAATCATCAGAAACGTTTCAGAGTGTTTCTGTTTTAACTTAAACTTCTGTTTTCAACTGTAAGACACGTTGTTTGTGATTGTTTACAGAGTAGTGAGAACACGGAGCGTTCTCCCAGCGGCAGCCAGGTGCCTCTCGTTTGTCTGACTACTTTCATAAACTACTGTTAGGGCACAGAATTATTCTGTCTGGAGCTTTCAGCGCTGCACAGATGGTACGTAAATGTTAAAAATATAGCTTACCGCAACTTTTGTAAAGTTCCCGGTGCCACTGGGCAGCCGCAGCAGAGACGAGCTCTGAAAAATGTCCGGGACACGGACTCCGTTGTTGTCTGGAAGTTTTTTTTTTCCAAGTTAAGAAAAGAGGCGGACGTGTTTCCTAAATCCTGCATCAGTCCAAGCAAGTCAACTTCTTTCCGTTTTTATTCCGTTTTAGTAGCCATTAGCACTGTGCATTGTTGTGTGCGTCAGTGATATTCCGTCTACGAGGAAATCGTGCAATGACAAAGGTTCCGCCGTGCTCGAAATGCAAGCTGCGATTAAATGCGTAAATTTGTTTAACGCGTTATTTTTTCTAATTAATTAATCATAATTAACGCATTAAAGTCCCGGCCCTACTTAAAATATAATATAATATAATATAATATAATATAATATAACATAACATAACATAACATAACATAATATAATATAATATAACATAATATAATATAACATAACATAACATAATATAATATAATATAATATAATATAATATAATATAATATAATATAATATAATGTCATATAATATAATATAATATGATGTGACGTGATGTGACATAACATAATATAATCCATACCACCAAAATAAACAACAGGAGAAGAAAAACAAGGACTATTTCCTTGTTTTTCCTCTCGGTGAGGAGGCTAGGGGGGTAAACAGTCGAACTAAGTCTGTAACAGAGAAAAGTTAGATACGTTAAGCCTTGAGTTAAAATATTTCTAAGACCTATAAAACAAAGCATCACATTTTTATTCCCTTTTTAATGATGCCCTGAGGCTGGGTCTGTGCAGGAACAAGAGTTCCTTAAGTCTTGGCCTTCAGTCTTAGACAGCTCTACAACAATCTGACCGGTGGTATCCTCATCTCAGCTGGCTTACCTGGGAGCGTTCACCTCCAGCTACAGACTCATCCATACAGCCGCTGGCAATCAACCCCACTCTAATGCATGCAGGGCTGATCTGGCTTGGTGGGATGCAAAATGTGGGTCTCTGATGAAATGATGGAGCGATTTCTGATCTGTTAGATAATCCAGGAACATGTAACAACCTACACTTCAGACTCATAACAGCCTACAGTCAAAACCACTTCTCTTAATATTAAACATCTTACTTTGACTCATTCAAACAAGGTAAATGATATAAATGCTAATGCAATGAAAAACTGAAATCCTCCACTAATCAAAAATTTGAAAGCAGGAACAAAGTTTAAAGGTCAGTTTCACTCACATTTTAATATACTTGTAGTGGTTTCCAGTGGGAATGAATACCTTAAAAGTCATACTCTGGGGGAAAAAAGCTCCGGTGCGCCTGTTTGAGGATGTAGAAGTCAGCTGGAGGAGAGATTTTCAGAAGAGGGCAGGATTTGGAGCCTTATTTCCTGATATTTGGATCTTTCCTCTGATTGGCTTATATCAACATGACTCTACCACACACTCACTTTGCTCTGCAACGTTGATGTTTTGTCTCTACAAATAACACAAGCCTGGAGGAGCTCTGCTGTGTGGTGGAGTTGCTAATGCTAATGGTTAGCTTCTAAAAGCCAAGACGTTCTCGGCTACTCCCTGGACGCTAAACCAACAACAACCTTCTCCGTTGTGAATCCATGACAGTGTGACGTAGATCGGTCCAGATTTTCTAATCCCAGAGTTTTTATTAGAATATAATGCAGGAGATGCGGTTAGGAGACTATTTTCATGTTCAGCCTGCATGGAAATCTCAGAGTGACCCATTAGAATCAGAAATAATCATTAAAAATATTTTTCTGTGAACTTTACTTTTAGGTTTCACGATTTATGAATCTCCAAAATGTGCCCTACTGGGAACACCGATGTATTTATTTAAATTCCATTTGTATTCATTTTTATTTTAATCATCTTATTTCTTCATGAAATAAAATTTATTTGCAACAAATTCTGTTTTTGCATGAGAAACCCAACTGGTCGTCTTTAAATGAGACCTTGTGTGTCAGTGAGACTCACTCGCATGAATAAAGGTCACAAATAAGTGAACAAATGATTTTATAAACACATTCAATTAGAGGCCTATAAAATCAACAGTAAATGTCGTGAGATTAATCAGGAGTTGTTCTACTGGAGGATCCATACAATTCTGACTTAATTATGTCAGGAAAATACAACCACAGCGTCTTTTATTCTCTTAGCCTACATTTATGTTTAAGCCAGATAAGAACGGGTACTTTTAATCCTCCTGAGATGAGATTGCACACGGATGGTTTTTGTTTCTGCGCATTAGAAAATGAATAAAAGCTACCTTCACACATTTTTCTCCATTATGAGACAGAAAAGTGGTTCAGTCCAACACGGTAAAGGTTTGGGCATGAAGTACCATCAAGCAGTGATGTCATCATGAGTTGGCTGATTTGAGAATAAATATTTTAAATATGGGTTTTGCTAAAACTTTCAAAAGCAAGAGATCTGCTGAACATCTATCTCAGTTTTCACCATTCAAAGCCTCGTCCACAGTGCTGCAGTTCCTGCCATTGCCTGATGAGGTCGCTCTTCACCACAGAAACAGCACCTGCACACATCTCAGTGTCTTCCTTTGTTCTCTGTGTTGCAGGATAAACTCAAACGCACAAAAACCACAGAGAGGCCTCTCCGTGTGTATTTATTAACGCCTCCTGCATGGCAGCGCATCTAAAGCTACTTTAAATTTCATCAAAGCTGGGGACAAAATCTGTTCTGTCGTGTGCTCTTGCATATTTCCCGGTCAGTGGCGGGATCACTGTAGGCACGTGTAGGCAGATGTGATTACTTTTTCAAGTGTCTTGTTTATTCACACCGTAGCCTTGAAGCAGAACAGCCTCCAGTCTCCGGTCCTGCTGTGTGGATGTGATCTTATGATCCACTCGCTGCTTTCAGCAAAGACCTCTGGAGTTACTCTGCAGAGAAAAACAACATTACCAACACAAATTACTGTCTACTCTGAATATTGAAGAAGGAAAAGAGGAATTTAGATTTAGGAGCAGAGTTATGCAGCCATTAAAAAGACATCTAAACAATGACCTGACGCAGGTCTTTGCAACACCAACAGATCGGAGCTGATCGTACTAGCAGAGCACAAAATCGGCCCTGGAGGGCAGAGTTACATCGCTAATGGCTTGTTTTCCTATTTCACACTTTTATACTTTATTGTTGTTTTTACTTCAGTCTAAAATCCAGATGATGCAATTTTTTTGATCCTTTAGGTGCCATAGACCTGTTGTTTTCAAACCCTGCATTTTTTTAAAGTAACTCTACAGTTTGCTGCTCCTCTGCCCTACTAGTTGAAAGTGGAATTACAACTGTCGTAAACAACCCTGCTGTAGCCTGCCGTAGCTAGAGCTAACAATGAGCCAACACTAATTTGAGCCAGCTAATAATAAAATAAAGCATAAAGTAAAAAGATCCACACTTATGGACAAAAAATATTACTTACAAGTCCAGCAGCAACAAAGCTAGGTCACCAGTCTGTGATTTTGTAGCCTCCTTTAGCTTTCTCAAACTAGCATAGGCAGCGCTGATGTTCTCTCTGGTTTAGCTCTTTGCTTCACCTCCCAAAGACATCTTACTTTTACTTCCAGGCTCCCCCATGATGCCAACAGAAAAAAAACCCTAAACTTATTTTTCTAATTCTTGTTCTTTTTATTGACCATTTGGCAAACTGAAAATGCCAACTACTAGCATTACAGCTAACCGCCGTAAAGCAGGTAAAGACCTCCTTATAAAGCGAGTGAGGTCTAGCTGCAGACGCAGCCCCGACAAACCACGCCCCTACAAACCACGCCCCTATAAACCACGCCCCTATGGCCCCTACAAAAGACGCCTGCACGTTCGAAGACAAGAGAACTCGCATGCGTGTTGCAACACCAGATGGAAATGACGGTTCAGGTAAAGACAGGTTTATATTTTTACAACTTGCGAAGATTTTTTACTTTAAATTTGAACGTTTAAGACTTAGTTTGATAAGATAGCGCATTAGTGATTGTTTTCTGAAACACTTTTATATAAAATTAAGCATTATTGGCAGTGGTGGACGACGTCATGGACGCAAAATATTTTTTATATAATTTTTAATGGGCTACATGCAAGCCTTTTGGCCAAAATAAACGTAACAATAGGCTATTTATCTGACCATTCATGACTCCTCATCTAATAAGCAGCAAACTCACGACGGCAATGTGGTAGGCCAAAAATTGTCGCGCTCAGACGTGTAAAATTTGTTAAAACATGTAACAGAAAATTCCCTTAAAATCCATTCAGATATATTTTTACATGTCAACATTTACATGCATTATAGTTTTTTGACAAGTAGTTGCGTGTATAGCACCCAGTAAATATTAGTCTGACACCGGTAACGTTTCGTATTCAGGATGAAAAGAAAACATGAAAGCAGCACCATGGTCAGTGAAGACCTTACTCCTGCCTGTTTGAAAATAGGTCACCACTTTCTGGGATGGAATGATTGTGAGACGGCAGCAGTCCCACAATTATCAGTTGTTGTATTTAGCTTTTCCAATGTCTTTTGGTTGATTTGTTGATTTTAAAAAGCAGAAAGTTTGATATGTTGTCAACTTTCAATGGTGGTGGTATAATAAGTGCAAATGTCAATCCTCTTTGGATAACAGTAAAACAAACTGATACAACTATTTGCTTTCCTCTGAGTCCACAGGACACCGACCATGTGACACCTTACAGCTTTCCACCCAGAGAGCAGGTGAATATGAGTGAAGATTATTGCATGACAACAAAATAAAATTAACTTTAACTGCTGTGCATGAAGTCATGTTTTTGTGTGCCTTGATTAAGGACAATGACGGCATGGACCAACACAACGTGGTCACCACAACCAGAGATGTTGGGATCCTGAGTGAAGACATGACAGGCTTGTGGTAAGGACATGCAAAGGACCAAGAAACCACTTATCTTATTTAATCTGCTTAACCAGAATAATTCTGTTAAACATCTAAATGGTTTTTGATCTAATTTTAGGAAAGGTCTCAGCAAGCTGAATACCAAAGAAGAGTCAGCAGTGATCTTATATCATTTATCACTCAGGATAAAGGCCCACTGCTACATCTGGAAGTGAGTTTTAAATTTGCACACTGTAACTAATTTCAGTCAAAACATGACTCATGAATTATTCAAGTGAAACATTTTCTGCTAACCTAGTGTTTGGACATTTACTTTGAGCATCCTCCAAAAATATCTCTATTTACAGGCAATCATCACAGGAAAAGTGTCATCCACCTGGGCTTCATCAAAGGGCAGGTTTGTAGCATTACTGTTAGTATATAACTCATGGTTAATATCTTGTCCATAAATGTTGACTGGACAAAGCCACAGAAATGTACGGCAGTGGGCTGCAGTATGACTGGAGGTATTCTACAAACACAAGAACAGTGCAAACAGTTCTGTTGTAGGGTATAACTCAGACCTCATTCTCACAGACATTTTCCTGAAAAGGGGGGTGTGGGACACCTCATAGTTTCTCAACTTCTCTGTTGTGTATTCTCTCCATCGTGATAATAACGGCGCACTGAGCAAAAGGGAGCGGGTGTCTCATGGTGTAACCATCCCTGTGTCACTGAAGGAAATTCAGATGAGCCACAGAGCTGCGTGTGTAAACGGGACGGTAGCTGAAACTCCCGTTGACTTTATTTGCCAAATGCAGGAAAAGCCAAAGTGTCTGACGGCTGCAGAACCAGAGATGGCAGGTTGACGCCTGCGCCGTCTCTAGTAGAAGCTTGAGCCTGCAGCAGCAGCAGACGTAAGTCTCCAGCTCTGCAGCTGTACCTTTGTCTTCACCCAGCCAAAAACGGTTTATGATTGGTCAGTCCTCGTGCACATGTGCACATTATCGTTCTCTTTCTTTACTCCTGGAAGAACGGTTCAGAGTGCAAATGGTTTCTTTGTTGCTAATCTGTAGGGAATATCTACAAAGGGCCCTGAAAAATGTCGCTAGGTTTGTCGCTAGGCGCTTTTTGGAAAAAAAGTCATTAGGAACAGCGACAAAGTCGCTGAGTTGGCAACACTGGCAATTCCTGGTCAGCAAACGGCTGCAGAGTGGTGTAAAATATGAAACTGGTCAAGTTTCTAACCCAACAATCACTGAGACCAATGTTAAAGCTGTAGCGTAAAAAACTACCTAGTGTTACTTTAATTCAGTGAAATTATCAAACAAAATGAAGAGACTAAAGTTTGCAGCATTGGTGTGGAAAGGGTTAATCCTGTGTAGTTAGCCATCATGTGAGATGTAGTTCATCAGCTTGTGTTTCCTCTGGGAGCAGAGAAAACGTTGCACAGCACCATCCATTATGAATGTGCAAAGGTTCTTAACATGAGAACAGCATTATCATAGCCAATGTGGAATCACATTAACGGTGATGTTTTGGGGGTGAGGCTTTTGTAACTTGGAATATTTTCCATGCATCGCTGATTAAGGATCCGTATTATTTTGACCATGATGTTTCTTTTCTTGTAGTGGAGGGTTAAAGTGTCGTGCCTCTTAAACGAGGCCGTGAGTGAGTTTAAGTTCAGCCCTTTGGCTTGACCAACCTTAAAATCTAAGGAATTAAAACTTCTCAGACGTAAATCTTCAGGTGACTAAAAACAGCAGTTCAGAACAGCTCATCATCATAAACGTTTACTGCATCTTCTACATTATAAAAGGATTTTTGCAAAGGCTTACGTCTCGGCCCGGCCGCTCCGCTCATCACAGGATGGTCGACTAGCAGTGCCTACACCACGCTCAGGACAATCCAGACTCTTCTCATGCATCGTTCCACAAATGTGGAATGACCTACCAAGCACTACCAGAACAATGGCTTCCTTTTCAATTTTCAAGAAACTCCTGAAGACCCTGCTCTTCAGAGAGCATCTTCTAAACTAGCACCCTCCCTGCACCCGTCCCCCCCTCTCTACTGTCCACTCCTTGTTCCCTCCTCTCCATGACTGATGTCACGTTGTTGTTGTTGTTGTTTGCCTCAAGGGCAACATGCCGATTATCACTTGTAGGTCGCTTTGGACAAAAGCATCTGCTAAATACATAAACATAAACATATTTGTCTTAAGAAGTAAACAAAAAACAAGGTAAAGTGAATCAAACAGCACTCGCTCTAGTTTTACATTAATGAAAGTGTATGGAGTGCAACAAATATCCAGTTGGCAGCCATGATGGGATTCTTCTTCTGTAGCCATATGAATTAAAGGTGGAACGAGGAACATGAACACCAAAGCGACATCTAGTGTGTGGAGGCTGTAATTGCAATAACAGAACAAGGTTACCAGCTGTTGGGATGCCAGGCTCGCTGCCTACGTGGATTTTTTTGTTTGGGTCCATCTGTTGTAGGCTTCACCTAAACTCACTGTGGTTTTAGATCTTTTATAGTCGCTCCTCTTCTGAGAATTAGGACGACATCTTCTGGGCTCAAAAGAAGCTGCTTGACTTGCCGAGTCTGACATTTTCCACAGGGCCAGCCTCACTGTGCCGAGTGGACCGCTTCGCCACCCGCCATGGTGCGCTCTACCAGCTGGTAGGTGTAAACATAAACCAGTGTCAAAATTAAAAATTCATGATTTTTTAATTAAAACATAGCTTTTAAAGGAAATACTGTACCTTCATTCTGCACGCCTCTAAACACTCAGTGGAGGTTTTATTATAAAAACATAGCATTTTATTAAACCGTCCCACATTCAACCTTTAATGTTGCAAAATGCAAAAGTACTCTCTAGATCCGGGGTATAATTCCGGTCTTGGAAGGTCCGTATCCAGCATGTTTTAGGGGTTTCCCTGCTCAAACAACCTTGATTCAGTGGTTGAATCACCTGTTCAGCAGCTCATCAGGCTCTGCAGAAGCATGTTAATCACCTGCTGATTGCAATCAGGTGTGATGAAGCAGAGTTAGAACTAAAACGGGCTGGACACCAGCCCTCCAGGCCCGGAATTGAATATCCTTGCTTTAGATGGACAAAATACGCTGCGTTGAATCAAAGAAAACACTACAAAAGAAAGCATTTACTCACAAAAATATACATAAAAAAGACATTTCATTACAGCACAAATGTATAATTATTGTTATTATGATGATTGTTGTATTTTAGAGGACATATTGTGTACAGCACCTTCAAGAATGGGTCATTTCAGGGCTTTGTAAGAGGGGAAAACAAGCTGTTGCTGGCCACGCCCACCCATCCACTGATTGGCTGCTGTGAGGTGAGGAGCTCAAACATCTGGGAGGGGCTCATAGTAGAGCCGCTGCTCTTCCAGCATTGACAGATGATAGGGTGTTTCTATGTTAAATTTCCTTGTTGTGACATCACAAAAGGGGCATTCTGTAGTATTTTGGATTCACGTTTGTTTGCAGAGGCAGCGGAGACCCACATGGCAGCACAAAACGATGCAAACGATTTACATCATATATCCCCTTTAATTCTCCACAGTAAACTAAAGACAGTAATAATCATAAAAGGGTTCAAACTTAAATTAATACATGCTTAATGATTATAATGACTTTAATTTTGAAACTGAATTTGTTTTAGATGAAGGAGGACTTTGATGAGAAGCTGAACGTCATCTCTGAGCTCCTGAGACCTTCTAACCTTCAAACATGACATCTCATTTGGGAATACTCGTGACTTTTACCTGGAATCTATTAATTATCATCACGGTAACATGTCACAAATTGTGTTTTTGTGTGACAGGAAGTCACATAAAAGCCACGCGTGAAACATCAGGTTTTTTTTTATTTTAATTCCAGTTTTAACTATTGCTGCAACCTTTCATCCAGACCCACAAGCCTTCAGACAGACAAGAGCTCGTGCACAGATGTGGTTGTAAAAGCACATTGCAGCATTTCCTGTTAACAGCAACACACTGGTGCTGTTGACAGCAGGTGTCGGCGTCGCTGTAATGAGCCCCGTGCAACCCATCACGACTCCTTCTGACGCTCCTGCTCATCGGTCTTCCAAACAAACTCAACACAGACAAACACTTTCTTCCACATCAGAGACTTTCCAGAAGGTCTCAGAACATCCTCAAGGATTCCTGATGTCCTCTCAGAGCCTCACTGAATTTTGAATAAAGATCTGAAAGGCAGATATACGTCTGAAGCTGCAGACGCATCTTGGACATCTACAAGTCTTCTCTTTGGGTGAATCGTGAACAAAACAGGACACAAGAGACTTTGTGACTTCATCACAACAAGAGGATTTGCACAAACATTTTCTCGCTTTGTTTGCAGTTACATCACACACTCCGCATAACCCTAAAATGCATAAAACATTGTTCAAAAATGTTATTTCAACATGTTTTTTCTTATTTCTACCAATAAAAATTGAATTTCACTAAATTTTGGTTACTTGGAGTCCATTAATCTTAAAAAGCATCATTGCTTTTGCCACACGTTTGATTCTTGGGCTTGTTTATTAGCAGTAAAAGTTAGCTAGCTTTCTGTGTTTTTTTCTCCTACTCGGTTTTGTTATTGCATCATATATATCGTACGACAGCTCATTATTACCGCAGTAACAAGGTGAATCATTGTTTCCACCCTCCACAATAAAAAAAGGTTCCAAGAAAGGGAGCATTAAAGGAAATTGCATTACAGGGAAGCAAAGGGTTGGAAAGCATCGCTGAAGATCACATTTCAAGCATCTATTTGCAGGAGCTCGGCTCTTTACGGCCGGCTGCTGGATTGATTCATCTCATTTTTCACAACTGTCTCAATCTCTCTTTTATTTTTTTTCCATTTTTGCCTAAATGTCTTTTGGCCCATGGTACTGTACATTTTGACGCTCCCGTTACTCCCATTGAACGCAGTCGCTTCAACCACACGAGGACTGAGCAGCAGGGAAACCGGTCCTTAGGGTGCATCGAGGAGAAAGGGAGGTGAAAAAGGAGGACAAATGTGCGAAAAGGACAAATTGGAGATTTATAGGGGCTCCGAGTTGTTACCACCAGCAGAGTGGGTCTCGCTGTGTCGATGGAAATGGAATTAGGCCCCAGAGAAGTGCACTAGTTATTTGGGGCAGCAAGCAGATAGCAGATATAGGCTTTTAACCTTTAGGTAAGTGCAAAGCAAGATGACTATGCCTGTGGTAAGCGATACTCTTTTACTTTGAGCTGCAACACCTTTTCACTGAAAAGGGAGGAAAAGAAACGGCGTTCCGTCTCGTCTGAACCTCATTGATTATTGGAATTGATTGGATGAGAGGTCAGCAAGGTCAGCGGAGTAAACTTCACTGAGAAAGTGGGAGAATTGCTCTCAACAACATGTTTTTTTCTGGTAATGCACCTTTAATGAAAGAAGAAACACAAATTAACATGAAAAATGTTCTCTGATCATAGATTCTTGGTACTATTTGGGTATTTTTCATGCGTACAAGCTCCTGAATGGGTTCAAGATTCAGCTGATACATAAAAGCTGTGCAGAGGAATTATGGGATAGCCCCCTCCCCTCATCGATCCTCATTTCTGTGATCAACAGGTTCTAATGGCAGAAAACAGCCTCAGAGCGTTTGTACAACTCACCTTTACGACTCTGCCTTTGTGGCCAAGCAGATCCACCGATTCATCTGACCACAAAACATCCTGTCCATAAACGTTTGTTTAGCTGGAGTTCTGCACCGGTTTTCCAGCTTCTGACTGGTGAAACTGGATAAAGCTAACCATGATGATCCCTTCAAAGGGTATCCAGGATCAGCAGCTGGACTTGGAGAAGCAGGGTTTCATCATCCAGGGTGCAACACCCCCCCAGGATTTTCACAGATCCTCTCAGATGATCAGTTACGAGGTAAACTTCAGCGCTGGTATCCACTGAGGAAACGTATCTTTAAGGTCTTTATTACAAAGTTCTGTATTTTAGAGGACGGGATCCTGAACAGTTCCAAGCTGCCAGCCGAAGCAGAAGACTGATAAGACCCGAATGGGCCACAAAACCTTTGCTGTGCATCCTGCCATCTTGTTCTTCTCTATCACTGACCTGGCTAATATCAAGCCGAAGCACCAAAACTCTCTCAGCTGCTATATTAACCCCTTCACCTGCGCCACTGATGGCTCGCTGAGTGCAGCGATGTACCTGCAAAATTATTTGTCTCTAGGTGAAGCACACCTTTTAATTGTTAAGTGGATTAGTAAATAGAAACAAAAACATCTGTCTCAATCGTCATTTCAGGTTGTTTTGATGCTTTTCAAACTCTGTTGACTTCTTTGTCGGAGCTTCTTTACAGTCCCTTGGGATGAAAAGTGCCACAAAGGCAGGCTAACAACAATTGTGTCCAACAACCCCACTGAATGTTTACCTTCTTAAAATCAGGGTGTCCGTTTATCCGCCTCAACTGGCTCCTCTTGATGTGGAGGAGCAGCAGGTCTACTACGAGCCCCTCCTAGATGCCCGAGCTTCTCACCCTATGTCTAAGGGAGAGCCCAGACACCCATTTTACTGCTTGTATCCACAATAGATGAGGGTAGGAACGTAGATCGACCGGTAAATCGAAAACTTAACCTTCTGACTCAACTCTCTCTTCCCCACGGAAGACCGGTACAACGCCCGCATCACTGCAGATGCAGCACCAATCCATCTATTGATCTCCTGCTCCATCCTTCCGTCACTAGTAGAAACCCTTCAGACCTTCTTCCTGACCTGGAGAAGGCATTCTACCCTTTTCCGACTCAAGACCATGATCTCAGACTAGGAGATGATGATTCACATCCTGGAATGTTAGGATGTGAAAAAAGAAAATCTCTCCATGTGGTTTGCAAAAGAATGCTTCAGATTTCTTCTCGGTGCTAAAGCGTACATTAGCAGCCTTCGCATGAACATTGAAGTAGGCTACAAACAGAACTTTACAAACATTATGATGTCGGGTTAGGTGCGAAACTCTCAGGTGAGTTTCTCTCATCTGAAGCTCAGCGGGGTGCCTCAGTGGGGTCCCATAGGACTGGATCACCTTCTCTGTTAGCAGGTATGGGGCTGAATGAACCACAGACTTTATTTCACACATTTGTCGAGAAAAATGTACAAATTCTTTAGCTGTGAGGACTTAGAATTACCACCTGGGGGATAATAAGAGCTGCTTTTCCTTCTGTTTGTTATAAAATTAGTTAAATCCCTTTTTAATGTCATTTTTCCACCCAGTAAAGGTAAACATACCCAGGTTTTTGTTACTTCATTAGGAGTTTATATCTGCTGAAGAACATTAACTTGTACTGAAATCTAAATATAACTTGATTGATAGATGAGATATGACTGAAAGGCAGAGGATTATGAGAGCGATTCTCTTGTCAGACACGGCACCGATGATCCACGAAGGCACCGCCAGCCGTCTCTGAATTAAAAGGCATCTAAAACTGAAGTTTTATCTAATTAAATCTATTCTCCTCCTGTTGTTCAAGTTGCTTCCATGCTATCGAGATGCAAGAACAGCTGTTAAATCAAAGTGTGATGTACCCAAACATGTGCGCTCGCCTCCATACATGCACGCACACACACACACACACACACACACACCGTGTTTGATTTATAATCAACACAATCAGCCACAACACTTCACTCTAATTAGTTCTAGTTTGTTCCAGTTGTAGAATTCACATTTATTCAATCTTGATGCGGGAACAGCTGTTCAACCACACACACACACACACACACACACACACACACACACACACACACACACACACACACACACACACACACACACCCTGCAAATCCCCCGTAGATCTTAAATAGGTATGTCCGACTCGAAGCACCTGCCAACACACTCATCCAGAGGTCTTTACACAAACAGCCTGCGGACAGTTATTCCAAAAGTTGCTGCCATTGTTGCTCACTTCCTCTTATCTCCCAAACGGTTCAAACATTATTCAGCTTGCTGCTTGTGACGTGAAACTGAGGCCTAGTCCACACGTAGCCGGGTTTTTTAAAAACGAATATCCGCCCCTCCAAAAACTTGCATCCACACCACCTCGTTTAAAAAAAAACTCTGTCCACACGTACCCGGATAAATACGTTGTTAAGGACATGCCAGACCTGTAGGCGGCAGTACTTCCTCCGTTCTTAACCTCGTCCTTCGTCTGTGGTCTTCCGCCATGAGCAGTAATTCCGCTTGCAAAAACAAACAAGCAGAAAGCGCTTGGACGATTGATAAAGCGAGCGCAGCTCTGAGGGCATCCATGCTGTCGGCTAGTGTAAACACAGGTCGCACACGTGATGTCAGCATTTTTTTGTCGCGGAAAGTGACGTTGCAGACCTTAAAACTCCGGTTTTGTCCGTCCACACGCAGACACCCAAAACGGAGAAAACGCAGATCTTCACTTTGGCCGGAGTTTTTAAAAAGATCCGTTTTCGTGTGAAAAAACTCCGTTTTCGTGTGGATGACAGGCCAAAACGTAGAAAAATATCTACGTTTTGGCAGATCCCCGGCTACGTGTGGACAGGGCCTGAATCCCAGTTACCATCTTTCTGCCGCTGGGCAGCTATTTGTGAGTTGGTGTTCTCATCCTTCTGAGCTCGGTCTCTTTGGGCCAAAGTCTGGGTCTAATACTGAAAACACATGAAAGAGCGAGTTCACTGAGAAACCATTTTTCATGATCAGTCACTCAGAGTTTGAAATGTAGGCTGATGGAGAAGCAGTCCCCTATCTCCTGAACTGAGAAGATAGATGGAAACGCTTGGATTCGTCACACTGTAGATTATCATTCATCTTGGTTTGTGACGGGGAAGGCTGTTGTTGGAAACAGCAGAAAACATCTTGGCTAGTAGAAGCTAACTGTCAGTGATAGAGAAAAATTGGTTTTGCTGACATTACTGCTTAAAATCATAGCTGCCTTATTAGTAAAACACCTGTTGCTTCATTAAAATGCCACCTTTCCCGTCTCAACAGGGAGGATAACGACCTTCCTCAGATCACGCTCTTCTGTGTTATCAGTTATGTTGACTGAATGCACCTGGTTTTGTATGAGGGAGTTGTGACATTGTTTTTACTCCCTACATTAAACAGCTTTCCACCTGAATCCCTACGGAGCAGTTTAGGAAAGTGCTTTGTGTGTGTGCTTGCTAATCAAAGCCCTCCGAGAACGAATGTTCGCCGAGACTGTGTGAACCAAGCTTACGGGTCTGTATTGTCATGGCTTCACATTTCTCCCTTTGCAAAGTAAACTGGACAATAATATTGCTCGAATCCTCTGTGCGTTTGACTTCTCTTTAAGGTGACTTGGTTTTATTAAAAAAATAACCCAACAGTTAGCATTAGCAACTCCACCACACAGCAGAACTCCTCCAAGCTTGTGTTATTTGTGGAGATAAAACATCAACGTTGCAGAGCAGTCAGTGGTAGGGTCGTGTTGCTGTTCACCAATCAGAGGAGAGATATCCAAATATCAGGAAGTAAGACTCCCAACCCTGTCATCTGAAGCTCACCTCTGGTCTGTCTCGCTTCTAGTTCCTGAAACAGGAGTTCCAGAGCTTTTTCCCCACAGAGATCAACTCATTTATGCTAAAGACTTGATGTGCAGATATGTTATACGCACAATGGCAGGTGGGTAGAACTTCTGTTTGGCTACTTCAGGAGTCTGTGAGTTTAGAAGTTCTCAGACACAATTTCTGTCCATAAATGCATGAAATCATTTTATTTTTGCCCATGAACATGGTCTGAGCCCACATTCCACCCACCCAGACTCAAGGGTGTGGCGGACTAACTTCCCATCCAGAATGGGGTAAAAGGGCTCAGAAGGGCCTCTACTCCAACAACGCACGACCTTCTTGATGGATCCCATCTCTGACCTGGAGTATTTAGTCAGCTTGCGTGCAGAACAGCGCTCGCCTCATACCAACATCGGTGGTGTGTTTGCTTTTGCTGCTGGAACACTAAACACGGTCACGCCTTCTTGGAAAGTTCTTTTCATCCGTGTTTATCCAGCTCCTACGCCCTTCCCCAGGAGAGCGGACCCTTCGGACCTTCGGAACATCCACGTGAGGTCAATCAGACTAACTTCCTGTGATGGTTGCAGGTTGTGATCTAGTCATGATTAGAGATCAGAAACTGTAATGAAATGCTTTAGTGGATGCTGCCGCAGCCTTGCTCTGTCGTGAATCTTTAATAAACTTAAAAATAAAGCAACCATGTGAAATGATCCTTTTCTATATACTTTCTATTTTCAGTTTCTTAGCTTGTGGTTTTAATTCTGGGCTCTGCTTTGCTCGAGTGTTGGCTTTCAGAAGCCACAGTCAGAAGCCCTCTTGACATTTTTCCACAAACACTCCACCACGTTCATCCGCAGCAGAGGAAGAAACTCTGAGCATATCTTTATTTCCAGAATTTTTTAATATGCAATGACATTTGCAGCTTGTTGCCAACTGCTGCGCTGTGAATTTATAAGTGAAATTTCCCTCCAGAAAATGCCAAAGTGGTCACCGCCTCACCTTTCTCTGTCACATTACGGCCGTCTCCGGGCGCGGGTCCTGAAAGCTCCAGCCAGGTGCTTTTGGAGGAGAGTCAATGCAAAGCGAAGGATAACAGAAACTAAAGATGCATGCTGACATTTACACGTGTTCGAGTTTTGGTCATTTCTTGTTTCCTGTTGAATGTGTTTATATTCAGGGATGGGACCAGAGACAAGGATGAACCCACGGTTACACAAATATCATTTTCTCAGATGATTCGCAATTTTTGTGCACAAATATGTAAAAGCAAAGGCTGACTGAGATGCGAAATGTTCCAATAATCAACGTTTTTGCTTCATCGTCAACTGTTGCTCTCAGGCATATGTGATGGTGGGAGGAAAGTGTTCACGTGTAGAAGAGACGGAGCGTGAAGAAGAGGGGGTCTGAGGATCAGGCCTTATGACAGTTAGGAGGTCAGAGGTTAGTCTGTGTGTGTGTGTGTGTGTGTGTGTGTGTGTGTGTGTGTGCGCGCGTGTGATTAAACTGAAACTTCTTCCTTGAGAACTCACCTGTTATGATGTGAAGTTACCTGCTGCTATCGTTCTTACAATATGAATGTGTAAATAAAATGTATTCATTCATTCATTCATTGTGGCAGAAAGAATCCTCCAGAGCATCCGAGGTGGGCAGGTTAGATGGTAACAGGAGTTTGTGACATGTTTGAGCTAAAAGGACCCCCACCACCCGCTGTAGCCAGAATACCGCACTTGCAACTTCAGACTGGCGGGTCGCTCTGTTGGGACTTGAGCTGACATACCTGGTGCTGCAGTCTGGTTCCAGCACGTTTCCTGCATGAACACAGCTGATTTGTTCATTTTAGTGATGAATCACTCCTGTAGATGCTAATGAAGGCTGAGGAAGTTAGATTAAGGTATTAAAAAGATGAACGGACAGCAATGCGATAACTTTAACTTGATTTAACTAAACAGATACTAGGGGGTGCTAAAAGCTAGAAAAATGGCCCAGTGTGCCTTTAAAGAGCAAGTCACCCCCAAATCAATTTTTTTCTGATAAACTATATAAATGTATGTCTAATCGTGCAGCTGACACGTGTAGTTAATAGTTTTGCACTTTAGTGCATTTTAGTTCAAATGTTAATTTTCTGCCTAAAACTGTCAGTATTGTCCCGTTGTCAGGTAAAAACTCTCCACTGCATTTGAATTTAAATCTGCCATCGCTATCGGCTAAGAGGTACCCTAGAATGTTAGCTGGTACCATATGATGTCACAATGTCGTTGTGAGCTTGTGTGTGTGTGTATTTGTTAGCGGCTCCGCCCTCTAGGGTCTGCCAGGCAACGGTATTTGTTGCATTTTTCAAACAGAAAGTGGGAGTGGACTAATACTCTGTTAGGGGGTGACTTGCTCTTTAAGGTGAAGATGATGTAGACAGGCTTATTAACACAGCGTCACACATTGATGCCTTTAAAGTTAGTCATTTGCATTTGATGGGCTAAGCCACTTTTCATTTTTGCAGCAATCATGAACAATTATGTTAAAAAGTAATCATTTTTAATGCAAATAGAATTATAATATAATAATAATTTATAAGTTGGTTTCTATTGTAACTGAAAAGTTGTTCAAAGCAATCGATTTAGGATCGAAACTATTGGTCTTATTTCATTTTCCAACAAGTAAATTTATGTAGGAAGAGAAGTGACATAAAAGAATATTGGAGTTTAATTTCTGGCCAGTTGTAGGATTCTAATCTAATCTAATCTAATCTAATCTAATTGTGGAACAATCTAATGGGCTGCATGGTGGTGCAGTGGTTAGCACTGTTGCCTCACAGCAGGACGGTTGCAGGTTCGAAACTCGGCTGCGGCCTTTCTGTGTGGAGTTGCGTGTTCTCCCCATGCATGCGTGGGTTTCCTCCGGGTACTCCGGTTTCCCCCACAGATCACAACATGCCCTATAGGTTATAAACTGTAAGTCGTTTTGGATAAAAGCGTCTGCTAAATTAAACATAAACATAATCTAATCTAATCTAAATTTGATTCAGACGTTCTAAAATCACAGTTTTTTCAGTGTTGTGTGACACAAACCTAATCCTGCTGATCAGACTGGGTCTTGTTTTTGATGTATTTGTGAGGATTTACTGTACGCTGTTCAGTAAGATGATGAAAAACGACATGATGCATAAACCTAAACAGGATTGTGCTGCAGAGAATGGAGACAAGTGAAGAGAAAACTTTGTTGTGTTCATTATTTGTGCATGAATGGGAAAACACCTCTTCTAAACACCTGACTGGTATTTTCAGAATGTTCATCACTTTCTGCTCGGTTTCTAATCTGACGCGTTTACTCGGTTTGGTGAATTTTGAAGAGTTTTTTCGTACATTTCAGCTGAGCCCCTCCTTGGTTTCTGAGAAAGCAAACAGAAGCTGCAGAAGCACAAAGGGATGAACACACTCAGGCCTGCTTTTCAGGCGCACATCTCAGGAGGGATTATGCCACAGAGCAGAAGTTCAGGCTTATTTGTAATTTTTTATTCTTTTGCAGATAAGAAAAATGTAAAAAAAAAGTGATATTTTTTTCTCAGAATTTGCCAAAAACCTGTTAGAGAAACACAGCTACACGACATTGGCGCCATAAAAACTCAATAGAACATTTTTTTGTAACTCAAGCGTGTTCCATGACCCGCAGTTCCTTCACTCTGCTGAAGAGCTGCCTCTCAAACGTCATTAGGAGATAAAACGTGTGTCATAAGGCGCAGCAGGCAGCCACTGTCACTGAGCGCTGATGTATTTGTTAACACAAACGCCGTCTACGCCGTACAGCTTTTTTATTTGGCATTTCCTTCCCTGGCACTTCACCCCCCTCCAATGGCATGTTTTATTCATCAAGTCACATTTACATATTCATTAAAATAAATGTCAGCAATCTTAGGAGCAGAGTTGTTTTTCAGTGAGCGCTATTACTGGAGATGTTTTGTGATGTTGCGTTAAAAATTGTTCTCCTACTTAACCCCGGTCCTCGCCCTCAGTTCTTCTCCTCTCTGTTGCTGAACAACAGCTACCAGACATCAGCAGAATCAGGCCCAGACGACGCTCCTGTCTGACAGCGCCACGCTCACACAGGTAATCCCACCTTGACCGATGACACGACACAACATATATTAGCTGCCAGGGAGGAATTCAGGACACCACATCTGATGTTTATGTAAAGAAACCAGATTTCTGGCTTGTATTTTAACTTGAATGTTCTTTAAAAGTGTTTCGCCCACTCTTGGCCAAGATCCTAGAAACTCATGGAACAAAGATTGTGCAACACACTCGGACCCTTCAAATGCAAAATTTACAAAAACAAACCAAAAAGTACTCTGAAATGTGGCAAGTACATATTACAGCTGCATTCTTGTTTGTGATGTGTCTTTGGCTCTCACAAGACTACATAAAAGGTAACTGCTTACCTTTTGATAAATACCTGGTAAGTACAGGTTACCTAGGGTAATGTAGTACATTTTTACTGGAAAAGGTACAGGATAGGTACTTTGAACATAGAAGGGTACGGAGTTGCATGCAGGATAAATGGTATGGCTCGTATTTGTATAGCACCTAGTTCTACAACCCCCAAAGGCATTTTACAACACAATCAGTCATTCACCCACATGCACACTGGTGGTGATGAGCTACAATGTTGCCACAGCTGCTCGGGGGTACACTACGGAGACGAGGCTGCCGAGCACCGGTGCCTACGGTCCCTCTTACCACCAGCAGGAAAGGAGGGGGAAGTGCCTTGCCCAAGGACAAAACAACTACGACAGACTGAGCAGGACCCGATCCCGTAACCCTCTGAGACGAGCGCTTAACTCCTCTGCCACCATCATCCCTCACACGCATTTATACAGGTTTATGTGCAGGTTAAGCACAGGAAGTGGCTGAATTGGTGACCCGGTCTGGTTTGTACCTGTGTCAGTGGCCATCATCGGTTGGCTCAAGCGATCTGCGGCAGGCCTGTAGATGGTGGTGGGGAATGCCCATTTTTTGAAAGTCCAGTGAAAATACGGAAAGCTTTTTGTCATAAATGTTGGTTTGGAGGTGGCGACTGCGTGAAGAGGAGGATGATGAGAGACACTTTTGTCTGTGTTCAGAAATCTCTGTCGCTCATGTGCGAGTGCAAGTGCACCTGGCGGTAAGGCGTTTCCTGTTTCCTGTTTTCAGTGTTGCACTCCGTGTAGCTGTTTGGTGTTTGGGGCTCGCTAAAGCTGATTTAATTTCTCTGTACTTGGATATCTCTGAGTTATTGTAGCACAAAAGCACGCTACAACACACATTTTCTGTTGTTCCACCTAGCTTTTAGGGAACCATTTGAGTTCGCACGCAGTTTATTTGGTACTGAACAGTTTGCTCGTCCAGTTAGCTTAGCCTCAGCACGGCTATGGCTACTTCTGTCTCTGCTTCTCCGTCTCCTATCTCTTGCTCTCTGTGTCAGATGTTTAGTTACTCCTCTGCCTCCTTTAGTGATAATGGTACGTGTAATAAATGTAGCATTTTTGTAGCTTTGGAGGCGAGGGTGTCGGAATTGGAGTCCCGGCTCCGCGCTGTTGAAAAACCTGTAAACAGCCGTAGTTACTTAGCTAGCGCGGGGCTAACTAGCTCAGAACCACCCCATAGCGGTCCTCCAGCAGAACCCGAGTAGCCGGGACCTCAGGCCGGCTGGGTGACGGAACGCAGGAAGCATAGAACCCAGCCTGTGGGCCACCACCAACCCGTCCACGTTTCTAATAGATTTACCCCGCTCAGTAGCCACGTTTACATGCGCATATTTAATCGGATTGAATGCCCATTCAGATTGAAAATTCTGCATGTAAACATGTCAATCAGAATATTCTGATCCGATTTGGCCCGATCGGATTGAAATTTCAATCCGATTGAGAGAGGTGGTTTATTCCGTTCTTCATTCCGATTGACGTGCATGTACACAGCCATTCGGATTGTTGGGGTAAAATAATGCCCACTGCGCATGTGTGCAACAGCCAGCGGGCCTCTCCGCTGTCATTTGGACTGCCTGACTTCAAAAATGACGGTGTAATTAACAAGCGGCGGCTTTTAAATCCGACGACAAGCCGTCCCGTTTCAGTAATATTTAATTCAGAACTTGCATTTTGTGGAAGTAAAATAAAAATCTGATTATTGCACAAATCATTTGACAAACATGTTCAAATCTGTACTGGAAATACGCGGGTTTATCGTGGGGGTTGCAGCGCACGGATCCCCGTTTCCGTCAGCTTTGAACACAGCAGCTTCTGCAGCAGGTGATGGAGACGCGCTTGTAAAGAAGACAGGATAATACGGGTTTTACAGACCTGATTGGAGGCTGATGTTGGGTAGGAAAACGTCCTCGGTTAAATAATCTGGACGACAGTAAAGTCCGTGTTAGAAGCACGTAACCGCAGATGACCTGAGATGCGGTTCGTTAATGATGAACACAGGCTTCTAAACTTTCTGAACATCTTCTGTTATTTTGTTTGAACAGATTTTTCTCAACAGTTTCAGCTGATCGTCACATGTTATTAATAATAAGCCACAACAGAGCTCAGTAATAAAACATGAGGCTAACCCCCCCACCCCCCACCGCCGCTCTGTGCCGCAGCGCAGCGCAACAGCTGTCAATTCAGACCCGCAGACCAGCTGATCGAGAGGCAGACATAACCCTCCCTTATTTTAATCAACAATAAAATGCAGCAAAGCATATATCTGCAGTTATTCACTGAAGAAAACGTAACTTCTATGAGCTAAATAAAAATATTAAATTGAATAAATGGATCAGGAAAGCAGGAAGAATAGTTATTTCTGTTTTTACATTTTTCTTTTCGTTTCATGGCGTTTGTTTACAATTTTTCTTTCGGGAAAGGCAACTCTGCGCATGCTCAACCTATTTAATCGGATTAAATGCTTGGTGCATATGTACGCACGGCATGATCGGATCATTTCAGTTCGTGTCCATGTGAACAGAGATTCGGAAATTCCGATCAACCAAGATTTCAATCGGATTGAGGAAATTTGCCACATGAAAACGCAGCTAGTGACGCACCCACTGACAAGCTGACTCTGATCATTGGCAGCTCCATAGTCAGAAACGTGGCATTAGAGACTCCAGCAACCATAGTTAAATGTTTACCTGGGGCCAGAGCGGGCGACATTAAATCTTATCTGAAACTGCTGGCTAAGGATAAGCGTAAATACAGTAAGATTGTTATTCACGCTGGCGGTAACGACACCCGGTTACGCCAATCGGAGGTCACTAAAATTAATGTTGCTTCGGTGTGTAAGTTTGCCAAAACAATGTCGGACTCCGTAATTTTCTCTGGCCCCCTGCCTGATCGGACCAGTGACGACATGTTTAGCCGCATGCTGTCCTTCAACCGCTGGCTGTCTAGGTGGTGTCCTGAAAACAACGTGGGCTACATTGATAATTGGAAAACTTTTTGGGGAAAACCTGGTCTGATGCGGAGAGACGGCATCCATCCCTCTTTGGATGGAGCAGCTCTTCTTTCTAGGAACATGGCCAGTTTTATTAGTCCTCCATGACTACCCAGGGTCCAGACCAGGAAGCAGAGTCGTAGTTTAACCCACCCCTCTGCAGCTTCTGTACTGTTACCTACCCACTACCCCATAGAGACAGTGTCCTGCCCACGGCCAAAACCACACAGATTAAATATCAGGCTTAATAAAGCAAATCATGGAAATCTCATAAATATTAGAACAAATTCAACTGAGCAGAAAACTAGAAAAATTAAATGTGGGTTATTGAACATTAGATCCATTTTTTCTAAGACTTTGTTAGTTAATGACTTGATTTGTGATAATCAGATCTCTTTGCTCTCTCTCACAGAATCCTGGCTGCAGCAAGAGGACTATGTTAGTTTAAACGAGTCGACTCCTTCTAATTATTTAAATCATCATATTGCTCGAAGTACAGGGCGAGGAGGAGGAGTAGCAACCATTTTCCATTCTGACTTTTTAATCAGTCCCTTACAGATTAATAGTTACAGTTCGTTTGAACATCTTATTCTTAGTTTTCCTAATCCAGATTGCAAAACTGTAAAACCACTCTTGTTTGTAGTTTTATATCGTCCACCAGGCCCTTACTCTGAGTTTTTGGATCAGATCTCTGATTTTTTATCTGATTTGGTGCTAAATACTTGATAAGGTCATTGTAGTGGGGGATTTCAACATTCATGTGGACAATGAAAATGATAGCCTCAATGTAGCCTTTAGTAATATCTTAGACTCAATTGGTTTCACTCAAAGAATACATAGCTCCACCCACTCCTGCCATCATACATTGGACCTTGTGCTGACTTATGGCATAGAGTGTGAGGAAATAACGATCTTTCCACATAATCCAGTCCTCTCGGACCACTTTCTGATAACCTTTGAGTTTTTTATAACTGAGTTCTTGAGACATGAAAGTAAATTTCACTATAGTCGGTCTCTATCTGACAACGCAGTTGCATCTTTTAAATCAACTGTTCCATCTTTACTGCCCTCAGCATCTCAGAGGAACGTAACAGAGGGCAATATTTTCAGTTCTAGCCCCTCACAAATTGATGCCTTAGTTCATCATGTTAATTCCTCTTTACGTGTGGCATTAGATGATGTTGCCCCTTTAAAAAAGAAGGTAATTAGGGACAGGAATTTGGCTCCCTGGTTTAATTCTCATTTACGAGCTTTAAAACAAAACTCTAGGAAATTGGAGAGAACAAGGCGCTCTACGCACCATGAGGAGGCCTACCTATCCTGGAAAAATAGTCTTGTGCTTTATAAAAATAAGCTTCAACAAACTAGAACTGCTTATTTTTCAGCATTAACTGAGGAGAATAAGCATAATCCTACATTTCTTTTCAGTACAGTTGCTAAACTTACACAGAATTATAGCTCTGAGCCATCTATTCCCTTAGCCCTCAGCAGCAATGACTTCATGGGATTTTTTACAAGTAAAATTAATTCTATTAGAAACAAAATCTTTAGCATCCTCCTTAATGTGATTTCTTCTTCCTCAGTAAGTGAGGCAGCATCAGAGGTGACTGTAGAACCTCATCTGTGCTTGAACCGTTTTAATCCAGTTGAGCTTTCAGAGTTATCAAAAATATTAGCTTCATCTAAACCTTCAACTTGCATTTTGGATCAAATCCCAACCAAATTATTTAAAGATGCATTTCCTTTGGTTACTGCCCCCATTCTAGATATAATCAATCTATCCTTAGTAAATGGGTATGGACCACAAGATTTTAAGGTTGCTGTAATCAAACCTTCACTTAAGAAGCCTTCTCTGGATCCAGATGACCCAATGAATTATAGACCAATATCTAACCTTCCATTTTTATCCAAAGTCCTGGAGAAAATAGTGGCCATCCAAGTATGTGAGCATTTAAACACTAATGCTCTGTTTGAGGAATTTCAGTCTGGTTTTAGAGAGTATCACAGCACTGAAACTGCATTAGTGAGAGTTACAAATGATATTCTCATGGCCTCAGATAAGAATCTTGTGTCTGTTCTAGTCTTGTTAGATCTCAGTGCTGCCTTTGACACAGTTGATCACAATGTTCTTTTAGAAAGACTTGAACATGTTGTAGGGATCAAAGGAACAGCGCTAGGCTGGTTTAAATCCTACCTGTCTGACAGATTTCATTTTGTAAATGTACATGACAAATCGTCTTCATACTCCAGGGTTACTTGTGGAGTACCACAGGGTTCAGTGCTTGGACCAATCTTTTTACTATATATATGCTCCCAATTGGTAAAATCATTAGACAGCATGGGATAAACTTCCACTGTTATGCTGACGATACTCAGCTATATTTATACATTAACCCTGATGAACCTAATCGGTTGGGTACATTACAGGCTTGTCTTGAGGACATAAAAATTTGGATGACTCTAAACTTTTTGCTTTTAAATCAAGACAAGACGGAAATTCTCATCTTTGAACCAGAAATCCAGAAAAGGAAATTGCTTAGCCAATCGCCTGGCCTGAATGGCATTACATTAATCTCCGCGAACAAAGCAAGGAACCTTGGTGTTATCTTTGACCAGGACCACTTAAACATTCTCCCTCTCCTGATAATAACTTTTTGGTTTCCTTGACTTTTGATGTGCTACTACTAGTTTATACGTTTAATTATAGATCCACTAGGATAAATACAATAAAGTTTATCTTTCACCAAATAGAATATTTACTAAGACATCACAATATAACTGTAGACACATTACTTGTCCGTGTGTGTGTGTGTGTGTGCGTGCGTGCGTGCGTGCGTGCGTGCGTGCGCGTGCGTGTGTGTGTGTGTGTGTGTGTGTGTGTGTGTGTGTCTGCTCTGTCTTCTCCATCCCCAGTGAGTCGGGGAGGATGGCTGCTTATACTGAGCCAGGATTCTCTGGAGGTTTCTTCCTGTTAAAAGGGAGTTTTCCTCTCCACTGTCGCTTTATGCTTGCTTGGTATGAGGATTGCTGTATAGTGACTTGATGCAATTTGCTGGGTTCCTTATATAGGAAACATTATTTCTGACTGGCTTAATGAACTGACCTGAGTTGGAATTTTTGTTGTGTGGGGTGCCTTGAGACGACTCTTGTCGTGATTTGGCGCTATATAAATAAACTTGAATTGAAACTTTTACATAATACAAATACAAAAATAGTAATCACATTAGTGTTAACCAGAGTCGGGAGCGCAATGGTTGCAGAACCCCTACAGAAAAACTTCAGCCCCCCTGTTGGCCTGGCAGAGAATTGCATATAGCTTCCCCAGGTGGCGGAGAATCTGAAAGGAAAACACTTTTATCAATACACGACACATATCTCCACACCGAGATGGCTGAGAAGTATAAATTAGACTTAAGTATCTAACCTGCATGTACCCCTGCAACTACCTGGTACGTGCCCCTATAGTACCCAGTACATATTGCAGTTTATACTTGGTAAATATCATGAGGTACCATGCTGTTTTGTGTTTTTCTACCACAAATTCTTAAAAATTACATAAATTATGAGTTTTCTCTGTTCATAATTCTATTATTTCCCGAACTCAACTTTTTTAAATGGCAGGATGTTAAAAATACCATGTAAGATTAATTAAATAAAAGATAAATGAATAAATACCTCTGCATTCGTTTGGGTTCCTTTGACTCTGCAGAGACCCAGCATGACTCAGAGAGACTTTGGTGCAGCTGTGTGATCCCACGTCATTAAACTTCAGCTCTGCTGGATTTAACTTGATGCTGTTCTCACCTCCATGTTTGCTGCAAATCAAATTTGGGGGGATTTCACATCTACCTGATGATAAAAGAAATGCTGCTTCCCCAGCATGAGATGTGTATCTGTTTATTTTAAGACTCTCTCTCTTATCAGATATGCTTTACAGAGTGAAAAATACAGAGTTTTTGTGAAATTTTGCAATTAATCTTCAAATTATTCCAGACTGGAAAGTTATGCTTTTGCAAAAAACCAACAGTTATCTCTGCATGCATAGTTCCTAGTATTTAAAATAAAAATGTAAGCTCCAAGGAGTCAAAAATGTATTCATATTAATTCCATTCTGCAAGATTAATATTGGCGTCAGTCATGTGTGGACTTCATTAGCATCTAATACCGTCTCATCAGTCGCAATGATCGATAAACAGGGACACTCTTAAAATGGAATGAAGCAGCTATTTATCATTCTCCCACTGTAGCCCCAGCACCATTAGCCAATGATTATCCATTACTGCTGGCTAGCGACTAAACATCATATCGGTAAATGGTGCAAGTTGAACTGAGAGGAAACCGGAAGAATCACAGATTAGAGTGAATAATTATCAGCATGAGCAAGCATTAAAATTGTTGATGAGACTGTGTCAAATTGCCTGGAGGGAGAAATTGGACGGAAAATGTTGTGAAGCCTGTCAGCTGGTGCTGTATGATGAGATCCTGAGATTATACTTGGCAGAATTCCCACGTGAAGAGCGTTATTAGGAGCTGCAGCTCGGGCTCATGTCTGCAAATAAAGAGAGACGTTCTGCTTCCTTTGAGACGCCTAAATTTAAATCCGAGTCGTTTCTCGAAAGAAGGGAACACACCCTTCAACAAATGACATTTGTCCCATCATCCCCCTTCGGGTGTGTTAGATGTGGCTGCTGAGAGCATGAACATGTTGCAGGAGATAGATCAACAACTTGCTCTGCCCCGTCCAGGATTCCTGCACTAACATTCAGAACAGCAGACATACATCCATGGAACTGAAACAAAAACAGGTTTGCATGATCGTACTGCAACACGTTTATGTTTCTGATGCGGGTTGTGATGTCTGTAACTTCTCTCTTTATCCTTAAAGGTGCAACTTATAACAATGACATCATGTGGTCAAATGTGGGTACTGCAGTCCATTTTTCGAGCAAAAATATTACTCTCTTACTCCCGTTGTGATAGACAGATTCTAGACAAGCAGAGACAAGTCATACACAGTAAGTAGATAAGCAGATAGATATGTATTTTACTAGTACTAATGGGTGATTTACAGTAGGGAGCACTTACTACACGTATTACCGTAGTAAGCCTCCGGCGTTAGAGGAAGTGTGGTTGTTTCCCCTCTTGCTGTTATAGATCTAAATGGCTCATTAAAGAGCGGGTCAAGTGGGCCTCAGAGTCCTTCTCCACCCACATATCAATTTTAAAAACTGCATCATTAGTAGGCGTTGCCTGGCGGACCGAGAGGGCGGAGCCGCGGCAGTGACGAAGACGATGGGTAACGAGACGATGCTAGCTCCCTTCACTCTGAGCGGTCATTAGAAGTGGAGGACGTTTCTCCCCCTCCTTACCCAGACACTCGAGAAGAAAGGGACCAAGTCTATTTGGAGGAGACAAGCGGACCTGAGCCTTATTGTTTTGATCTTGTGAGTTGCCTGAAACTAGCGGAACCGACCCAACAGAACCAGCTCTGAATGGCAAGTAGCCGTTAGCCATAGCATTAGATTAGCTGGAGGGTTTGGCTCCACGGCCCCAGGGAGCTAGTATTCTGCAAGTTTTAGAGGTTTATCTGCTTCACCACACCTGGTTTTAATCAGCAACAAATAGCTGAGCTGCTTAACAGCTAATCTAACCTGTTAAAGCAGGAAAACCACTGAAACATGCTGGATAGCAGCTCTCCGGTAGCCCTGGGCTCAAGTTACAGTCTGCTGCATAGAAAGTTATGAAAATACCCCATGAGGAAATTATTCTGTAATGAGTTCATTCATGTTACACAATCCCAAACAGCCCACTAAAACTGCCCTGATTTCATCATTTATTTACTGATAACAGCTGCTCTCTTGGTCATAGGTGGTCCTCTGGTGTCTGCAGGTGGTCTCTGCTGGTGTGGTCAGGATCAGGAGCTTCCAGAACAATGTGCCTTTGAATAACTCTTTCCCCCTTATTTGTTATATGAATTAAATAAGTCTCAATTTATATATTTCCTGTTTTTGTTCATGTCCATAAATACTTAAACATGCTTGAAATTAAAACGAGCTTTTAACAGTGAGGTGCTAGTTTAATTGACTGCTGGTGCCTATCTCCAGCAGTCAACGGGCAATCAGGCGGGGTACACCCTGGAGTGCCAGTCCATCGCAGGGCAACACAGAGACACACAGGACAAACAATCATGCACACACACACACACACACACACACACACACACACACACACACACACACACACACACACACACACACACACACACACACACACACACACACACACACACACACACACACACACCTAGGGAAAATTTAGACGCACCAATTAACCTAACAGTCATGTTTTTGGACTGTGGGAGGGAGCTGGAGTACATGGAGAAAACCCACGCATGCACAGGGAGAACATGCAAACTCCATGCAGAAGGATCGCAGGCCGGGAAGCAAACCCAGGACCTTCTTGCTGCACGGCAATTGCTCTAACCAGGGCCGGCCCGTCCTATAGGCATTATAGGCAAGTGCTAGGGGCGCCAGCCAGCTAGGGGGCGCCCTGGCGCCACAAAATAAATAAATAAATAAATAAATGAATAAGGTTACGTAACGTTTGTAAAGCAAGTTGATATTAATGTGTCTTAATATTAAAATATCAAGCCCACAACATAATACCTTCTTAGCAAAGTTTATTAAGTAGCACAGTGTGCATTTAAAAACGATTAATGATACGTCACTATGTGGCGCCGCGCGCCGCGCCCACTTCACCCCCCTCCCCGTCTTTACCTGCTACGAGAACGGTTGTTTTGAAGAGTCAGCTAGTTCATCATGTCTAAACGGCCTAAGTTATCTGGAGCCCAGAGGAGGAAAAAAAAGAAAAGAAGAGGAGGAAAAATGCGACAAAGACAGAGGTAAGGTGTAAAATATTGAAATTAAATGTTGATTTCATGACGTTATTAGTTAGCACTCTGGGGATGCTTTAGGACAAATGAAGCTATTTTCTTAATATTGTAACGTTTGTGCAGCACTAAAGCATGAGACACAAATATATTAGCTCTTAACAATGGTTTATTAAAGTTGTTAAACAGCTGGTATAAGCTGCATATCTGGCTCCCAGACTGTAAACATTCAGTCAAACAAACAACGCGTCGATAACAGAGCAGCAGCAACACATTACAGCAACCTAGCTAGGATTATTTTAGTGCTTTGGAATATTTTCTGATGTTTTGTGTTCTGAGAATTCAGTGTTTCATAATAACGCCTAAATGTTATATGATGGTCTTTGGTAACTGTCTGATAGTTTCTTCACAATTCTGTCTGTTTAATATTTTTTATGAGTGATTTTTTAAACCTCATAGTAGAAAATTATTTGTATTATGCAAAAATTCTCATTGATGGTTTTCTTCTTTAAATTACTGCAACAGATTATTGTTGCAAAAAAGTTATAGCATGTCAATGTCCGAGTTCAATGGAAAACCCACTACAGGTCAGCAGCACGTGAGAACGTTGTCCTGCATGGTTCAAAAATGTTTTGCATGAGACTCATCTATGTCTGCTGCCAGTTTAGCTCAAATGTTTTCATGAACACTGCATTGTGCATACATTTCTGTATTATTATTTTTTTTCCCAGAAATTTATTTTATTCTTGAAATCATGTATTGATATTTAGCTTGGTGTCATATACTCCTCTTCTGTCTTCAGATGCGCTGCTGAAGTTTCTATGTCCCACCCCTGCAAATCCTCCTGTCGCCTCCACCTCAGCCGAACAATTAAGCAGTGATGCAGCTGCAGCATCATGCACTCCTCCTGGTGGCTCCACCTCAGCAGCACACCTTAGCAGTGATGCAGCTGCAGCATCATGTACTCCTCCTGTTGGCTCCACCTCAGCCGAACAATTAAGCAGTGATGCAGCTGCAGCATCATGCACTCCTCCTGGTGGCTCCACCTCAGCAGCACACCTTAGCAGTGATGTAGCTGCAGCATCATGCACTCCTCCCATAGGCGTCATTTTAACCGGGGACATGTCCCCGTCAAAATTTGTGATTGGCAGCTGTGTCCCCCCCACTTTCAAAAAGCCTGCTGATGAGGATTTTTGTTTTACCAGCTCAGATCTTTTACCAGGGGTCGGCAACCTGTTCCCATCAAAGAGCCATTATTACCCGTTTCCCACAGTAAAGAAAACACCGCAGCAGCCGCGGTGTTGCGGGCGGGGCCTACCCTCAGACAGCAGAGAGCTGCTCACAACAGGTGACAGCAGCCGGGGGTGTCGCACCCGTGGGGGATTCAACACCCACACTTTTCCAGCTGTTTTGCTCACCTCCACACCAGTCTGGTTTCTTTACGTCGCACTCACTCTGTTTGCCTCATCTCCTTCTTCACCTCCCAGCCGATGTCGGGTTTCCAGGAGAGCAGGAGAGGGAGGGACGGAAGAGCTCGACTGAATTCATAATTTTACATCTTGACATTAGCTGTACAAAGTCTGAGTTTGATAAAGTGAAGAACAACAATTTGCAGAGGTTTATAACAGGCGCGGTGCCAGGTTCTCATTTTTGGGTGGGCCACGGTAATTCTGGACGGACGTTAATAAGCAGTGACTTAAGTGAAGCAGGCAGGTCGCGCTAGAAAATTTAGTTTAAAAAGACGTCATAAATGTTTTCCCCCGTCATTTTTATTTCTAAAATGTGAAGTAAAAACTCACAATTTAATTTTCATTCATTTGTCATTAATATGTAGTCTACACCCGTGCGTTAAGTGGACCATCTTCCAGTAAAAGCAAAGCATCCAGCCCACCTCTCCAAATGTGTAAAATGTGCATCAGCCGCTAGTTAGGCGCGCCGCGCGCACCATCAGCTACGTCAGCCCAGACAAGAGCAGAGCAACTAGAGAAAGAATAGAGGATGATTGTGTCTGGATGTGGATGGAGATTACATTTTACAGCAGCCTGATCATCATTTAAATACGTAAACCATCACCTGTCTTCTAGTCCACGCTATCAGCATTATTTTAATTGGTGTGTGTGTGTGTGTGTGTGTGTGTGTGTGTGTGTGTGTGTGTGTGTGTGTGTGTGTGTGTGTGTGTGTGTGTGTGTGTGTGTGTGTGTGTGTGTGTGTGATTGTGTGTGTTTTCCACTTCAAACACTGGTCTAACCAACCAGACCAGCGTGTCCAGTAACACATTAATGTTACAATTAAACTTGATTAACCCCAGAGCCACGCGCACTGCACTGTACTCCATGACTGTAAATGAGGGGGAAACTATTTAATCGGATCCATTTCTTTTCAACATGGTTTAAAGTAAAGTTTCATTCAGTACAGACTTTAGTTACACCAATCTAACGAGACAGAGCCTGGATTTGTATTCTGAACAGTTTAAACATGTTTAAAACGGAGACGTGCGTGACGCGTCTAAAATTCGCACCTGCTCCGCTATTATGGAAATTAAACTAACAAGATGAATAGCATGAACTTATTTTAGGCACAGACAACATCTCCCACACTTTTGAAAAGCTTGCAACGCGCCTGATCGCTCATGTACGTCTTAATTATCTTTCATTAGACGATAATCAATAAAAGGATTTATATAAAGTGGATCCAGAAGTTGTAGCCCGTCTCTGCCTTCAATTTTTGGTATTTTTCACCCTGTTGGTGGTTTTACTGAGCAGGTGCCACTTTTGTCCTACGTTTCTTTTTAAAACATGTTTAGACTGTTCAGAATACAAATCCAGGCTCTGTCACGTTTGATTGGTGTAATTAAACTTTGTAGGTGGGGAAGGTCAGAAAGCAGCTCAGAAGCGCCGATATGATTACGCACAAGCGTGACGCGTCAACCCGGTCTCACAGTAAGACCAGGTTGGAACTGTTCAGGTTTACGCAGACAATCTTTACATTTAGAATTAGCTTACAGATGTAAAATTAATGCAGTAAAATATAAAGCATTTTATTTAAATATCCATTCATTATTTCACAAGCACAGAGAGCCGCATCAGATGGATGGAAGAGCCGCATGCGGTTCCAGAGCCGCCGACCCCTGTGCTAGCCTACTTTATTGTCCCCAGCAATTTTTAAACCCCACTAAAGTGTATGGTTATTGTCCCCAGCAATTCTGAAAACAAACTGACGCCCTTGACTCCTCCTGTTGGCAATGGCAAGAACGTCTCAGTGGACTTGCCATTATAAGCATAAATGTGGTCTCAGATCAGTTGTCATTTGAGGATGTTATTAGTGACTTTGCTGCAAAAAAAACCCAGGAGAGTAAATCTGTAGCAGGTCATGTTAGGTTCAGGACATGTGGTGTAGTGTCATTGATAACACAGCACCAAAAAACACCACTAGAGGACTTTGTTAATCATCTTTTGGGTGAATTTTTATTGAAATCCTAACTTGTTTTGTTTTGTAATTCTTTCTGGATAATGGTTTCTTTAATGCTTTATTTTGTGTTGTTCCTTATTTTTATGGTATTTATAGTTTTTTACTTTTATTTTTGTAATATGTAAATCTAATGCTTTTAGTTTAGTTCATTTTATTTTATATATTCAGATCAAAATGTTTACATTTCTACATATTCTGAATGTGCAAATGGCTTTTTTAAATAAAAAGAACATCTAAGACAAAGCTATGTGGTTTCTTGTGAGTATGTACAGTCGCAGTGGAATTTACTGCAGCGTAAGGGGGCGCAACCTATAATCTTGCCTAGGGCTCCAATTTTGTTTGGGCCGGGCCTGGCTCTAACCACTGCTACACTGTGCAGCCCTACGTTTATTTAATTGTTAATATCTTAAAAATTCTGTAATGTTTTAATTTTTTTTTACCTTGAACAGTTCACTGAGCTTGGACTGTCACGGAAGTGGAAGCTGGAATCAACAGCAGACACCTCACATCTTGGTCTTTTCAGGGGTGTGGACGCTGCTCTGGGACTTTCTGGAAGATGAATTTCTGTCATGGTCCCCGTGTCACAACACACGCTGAGAATGCGAGCTCTAAACTGGGTGGCTATGTAAAAAACAAAGAAGCAGCACATTTATAAATGTTTAAAAGAGCATAAAATCACGTGTAACAATGTGTAAAACAAATTAAAACTAGAAGGTGATAATAAAATGTTTACATAGACGATTATTAAAAATATTTCACCTTTGCTACGCCGGTAAGGCTTCTCGTCAGCCTGGACAAATGCATTCTTGCAGCTAAATCAGTCTGACAGCCAATGTCTTGGGTAGATTTAGCCTGATTAAAAAAATAGAAGCACATTGTTGTTGGAGTTTATAAAGTAAGATAATATACAAAAGAAACTGTCCTACACTGGCGCTTTATGACATTCCTAGTGTGTGATCATTATTATAACGTAAAAGTCAGTCACATATGATGTGAAGAGAGCCTGAAATGCGACCTCCTGAACAGAATTCCTTACAGAACCGGGTCACACTGTAATGCTCTCTGTCAGCTAGTGTTGCGTTAGTTAGAGTCACTGACACAAAAACAACCCGAATTTTCTCCGAGCCTGACAGAAATAGTCATGTGGACCGTTTCGTCGGCCAGGGCTTCGAGACATGTTCCGATTCGCTGCTGATTCTAACCTCACATCCCGTTCCACATTTTGTGAACTTGACAAATTAGCCCGAAGGCAGTGCAGAAGTGAACCACGTCTCTCAGACTTTGCATTTAGGTAGGGAATTGTCTTTAGAAGATGTTAAAACTTTTATTTAGCTTACTCACCTCAGACATGGTGGGGGAGCAGAGTCGGTGGGCTGCATCTTAATCGCGGAAGAGCCACGGTGGGCACGGCCTCCCTCTTCAAACAGAGACGTGCAGAATAACCCAGTTCAAACTCCATCATGTTGGTGAAGGAATCGCGGGTAAAATGTTTGTTGCAAACTACAGCACCAGGCAGGAGCTGACTGTTTTCCAGTACACTGATTGTGCACAATCACTGGCGCCTAATTTCTTTTTTTTGTCTTTTTTTTTTTACCGTGTCCTGTCTGGCTGCGAAGCAAACAGAATTGATGTCTGAATGCTGGTAACAAGCCTTACAGATTTACTCTCAGGTGGAGCATCAAAGCGTCTGCTTTTAATGTCACGCCTGATACTTAAAACTTTATTGTTGTTGTTTTTGAATGCTTTGTAATTCCGACCAGACACGGAGACAGAGGTGAAAGAGAAAGGAAAAGACAAAAGGTGGGGAGAGAGGAGGGAAAGGGGGGGGGGGGGGGTTCCCACAAAAATAAACAATAATGAACAAGAGTCTGCTTCTAGACCTGCAGAAAGAGACAAGAAAGAAAGCAAAAAAACAAAAAAATGGGACACAACAACAATACAACAAGATCAAGCTATCACTGCGTCAACTTGATGAAGAAATATATAATCAACATTGTTTAACTGAACAATAACACAATAATAAATCACAGTGCATTAAGTGCCCACCATAGTCTTAAGACCTGTGTTGAACGTGCCCAAGCCCATACTTATGAGAGCACCATGTGAGCACCTGTGTGTGTACACGCGCTTGTTTATGTAAGGTTTCTCTATAGGAGCGTCCAACAGAGAGTGTGAGGGACCACACATCTGCCCCCCAAAGATTTTTAGGAGACGGGGGGAGCTCCAAGTCCCAGAGACCCAGGCGCTGCCCCAGAACACAGGAACCCCAAGGAGACTGCAACCAGAAAGGCCCCCGCCCCCCTCGAGAGGGACAGAGGATCGCCCTGGGGGGCCACAACCAGCAGCCGGCAGAGTCCCGGGAGATATCAGCGGCAAGCCCACAGGCCCACCCGCAGCCTTCCACCCCCTAGCAGGCCGAGCCCGGGACCCAGGGGCGACCACGCCCGCCGGGGACCTAGGAGAGCCCAGGGACCCTGATCCCACCAGGCAGCCACCGGGATTGATCAGGCAGACGCCGAAAATCTTAAACCCCCTGACCCGGGAGCCATGATCACTCAGGCAGACCAAGGCGAGAATGGAGAGAGATGGCGCTTGCGCACGGTCACGCTGCGAGCTGCTCGTCCTCTTTACGCACTGATGCCTTGAATTTTATCGGTTTTTATTGGCGTTTTATTGGCTTTTATGCACTTTTCTTGTCGCTGATCCCTTTTTTGAATGGTGTGGATCCTCTGCTGACATATGATCGAGCTGCGCTGCTGAGGCTTCGTCCTTCCGTTGATGTAGCCGGCAGCGCGCACTGGGAACCGGGCTGTGCGAGCTATGAACCTCACGGACGATGCTGCTGGTTGAACTGCCCGAGTGCTCTCTCCACCCAAGCCGTGATGTGTCGGCCCTCTGTCCGCCCCAGCTCGAGAAGGAAGCATCGGAGAAGACGGGGAAAGAGAGGTAGCCGGCGCGTGAGACGTCGGCCTGGATCCCTGAACAAGCGGCTGGCCCGATCCGGCCCAGCTTCTGACCCGATGGTTCCGAGATGTCTCCTGGATTACTCGGCGCCCTGCCCACGGAACTCGGCCGGCTCTGATGGTGTATCGGCACCGCGCCACGGCCGATCGGCTCGAAGATCACGCCAGACTGGGGTTTGCTGGGAGAATCTGCGCTCGGTTACGGGCACAGATTTAGAGGGGACTGGGTCCGTGCGCGATCTCTGTGCTGCAGCCCCGCTGCAGACCCGGTTGGGTCTAGTCAATGCCAGGTCTGTGCTGAACAAAACTTTTATTCTTCGTGACTTTTTTATTCAGCATGACTTGGGTTTTCTCTGCATCTGTGAGTCCTGGATCCCGTTTGGCGACACAAGTTTCCTACTCGAGCTCATACCACCTGGCTGCTCGTGTTTTAATACCCCCAGGTCACGGGGCAGAGGTGGAGGGCTGGTTGTTGTTTTTAAATCCAGCTTTCCTTGTAAACAGCTTACACCCACCATGTCATTTTCTTCTTTTGAACTATGCTTATTTGAACTGTGCATCTCCCCCCGCCTGCTCGTAGTGCTGATTTATCGCCCTCCAAAGACTGACTCTAACTTCCTTAATGATTTCTGTGATCTTGTGGCAGACTGCATCCTAAAATATGACTATGTCCTATTTTTTGGTGATTTTAACATCCATATCTGCTGTCCTGATAATGTGCTTGCTAAAGGTTTTTTTAATTTGCTAGATTCATTCAATCTAACTCAATGGGTATCATCCCCAACTCATGCCAGGGGTCACACCCTGGACCTGGTTCTCTCTTATGGTCTACCCATCATGAACCTTGTGACTTTGCCTCCTGTGTTCTCTGACCACTCTCCTATACTCTGTGATGTTACGCTGCCATGTCCTGTCCCTGTGTGTGAAGCTCCAGCTACTAGGTTCAGAGCCCTGGATGCAGAAACAATTTCAAAGTTTGTGGACTGTATGTCTGTAAGGTTAGAGACCTTTAACCCAGATCCATCTAACATTGATCACTATTCACAACACTTTGATGTACTTTGTAATCAGGTCTTGGACGTGGTTGCCCCTCTCAAGCTTTGCAAGTCTCGGCCTAGGAGGGAGCCTTGGCTCTCTGATGTCACACGGGCTTGTAGGCGGGCGTGTAGATCCTCTGAGAGAAAGTGGAAAAAGGATGGCCTACAGGTCTCGCGTGAGTTGTTCAGAGCATCTCTAGTTGCTTATCAGGATGCTGTGAGGGCCGCCAGAATTGCCTATTTTGCAGACATCATTGAGACAAACTCCAATAATCCTAAGATTCTCTACAAAACGCTAAACTCTGTTCTGGTGTATCAGGAGCCTAGCTCCATGTCTCCTACAGCTGCTGGAAACTCTGAAGCTTTTCACAAATTCTTTGTTCATAAAGTATCAGGCATTAGAGCAGCTATTTCTGGTAACTCTGTTGACCCTGTTCCAGTTCCTCCATCACCACCCACCCTGAGCTCCCTCAATACTGTTTCATACTCTGAGCTGAGTAAGCTTGTTGCGAGGCAGAAGCCATCTGGCTCTCCACTTGATGTTCTACCGCCTCGTCTCTCGAAGGCTGCCTTTCCGTGCCTTGGCCCTTCACTTGGTCAGATTATCAATGGGAGCCTCAGCACAGGTGTGGTCCCAGCTGCTTTGAAAGCAGCAGTTATTCGGCCGACCCTGAAGAAACCTGGTGCTGATGTCTCTGTGATAGAAAATTACAGGCCTATCTCTACCCTGCCCTTTACAGCTAAACTGCTTGAGAAAGTCGTTTATCAGCAGCTGGTCTCACATTTAGCTGACTCTGATCTGTTTGAGGTTTTCCAATCAGGGTTCAGGTCTGGTCATAGCACAGAGTCTGCTCTACTGAGGGTCCTAAATGACATCTATCTTTCACTAGATCACGGAACATCTGTGCTGCTTCTGTTGTTAGACCTGACAGCAGCCTTCGACACAGTTGACCACGCGATTCTACTTGATCGCTTGGAACGATGGGTTGGGATCAAAGGGTCAGCTCTGGACTGGTTTAGATCGTATCTCCAAAACAGGACATTCTGTGTTAAACTGGGTGATGTTTTTTCTTCTTGGGAGGGGCTCCGGTGGGGGGTCCCGCAGGGGTCGATCCTTGGTCCACTTTTGTTTGCCATTTATCTGCTACCTCTGGGGTCAATCTTTCGTAAACATGGCCTATCATTCCATCTGTATGCTGACGATTGCCAGATTTACTCTCCATTGTGTCAGGAGAAAGGTCACTCTATCCAGTCCTTTGTGTCCTGTGTTAATGAGGTGAAGTCTTGGCTAATGTCCAACTATCTACATCTGAATGAGGGAAAGACAGAGCTCATTGTTTTTCACCCCAACAGCAGGAATGTGGATCGTTATGCTGATCTTGGCCCTCTTTCTCCCTACTCAAAACCAGTTGTTACCAGTTTGGGGGTGAAACTTGATGTAGGACTTAAATTTGATGCTCACATCAATTCTGTGATCCGGTCCAGTTTCTTTCACCTGAGACGCCTTGCTAAAATCAAGCATATGCTGTCGAGAGCCCACCTGGAGCGGGTACTGCATGCCTTTGTTATTTCTCGGCTTGACTACTGCAACTCTCTCTACGCAGGGTTGTGTCAGTCAACATTGCGTCGCCTACAGGTTGTGCAGAACAGCGCAGCCAGGTTCCTGACTGGGACCAGGAAACGGGACCACATCAGTCCAGTTCTGGCCTCCCTGCACTGGCTTCCGATTTCCTATCGCTCACAATTCAAAATACTCGTCTTTTTTTATAATTTCTTCCAGGGTGGTGCTCCCCCCTATCTGGCCACACTCCTGAACAAACATTCCCCATCACGCGCTCTGCGCTCCTCTGACCAAGGCCTGCTCGCTGTCCCTCGGTCTAGGTGTCGTACCCGTGGGGACCGGGCTTTCTCAGTCCTAGCACCGTTACTCTGGAACCAGTTGCCACCCTCAGTTAGGCTGTCCCCTTCTCTGCCAGTCTTTAAGAATCACCTAAAAACACACCTCCTCCGCTTGGCGTTTCCAGAACATGTTTGATTATGGCCCTCTATTATGTTGAATCCATTCCACAGTTTTTATTGGTACACTCAATCCATCCACTCAATCCAATTGTGTTTCACACATTTGTATTTTACCAGAATGTTTCATCTATCTTGTTATTTCCATTTTGTATTTTGTAATTTGTATTTTGTAATTTGAATTTCTTTTTTGTTGATTTATTCAGTATAATTACTTACAACTGTACCATGTTCAGCGCTTTGGGCTTCCTGACAGGGTTGCGGAAGGCGCTTTATAAATAAAGCTTTGATTGATTGATTGATTGATTGAAGGCACCACACTCCACACCAGGTGTGGCAGGCGGAGGGGAGACGAAGATCTATATCATCAAAAGAAGTCCCAGGAGAGGGGAGGAGTCAAAGGCCCCACCTAACATATAAAGTCATACACAAAAACAGTCACACGCTCCCTCCCTCATGCTCACACATGCACATACAACCAAAGACTTACAAAAATGCACGCCGTACACCCACTCATGCTCCCCATACACACCCTATCCACTCTGGTCTCGGTACTGCTGCACATGGGGTACAACCATCACCGGTTCCCAGAGTTTGACCCTTTCTGCTAGGGTGCTGATGAGCAGGCTCCCCCGCCCAATGCTGAGCACAGCAATCCACCACCCCAGACCCCAACCAGACGGCTAGCTCTCCCTCCTAGCCTCCAGCCCCAGGAAGCCAAGCAACAACAGTGGTGTGCTAAGACCCCTAGTCTCCCTCCACCTGCTCCAATATAGTGTTGTGTGTTGATGAGGTGTATGCCATGGCTGTGGTGAGCGGGCAGTGCGGGCATTGTCTGGCCTATCCCAGCTGATGCCACCACACCACCCCACTTGCACCCACAGCCCTCGGTGTCTAAGTGCAGTTTAAAATTGGAAGTGGGCACCGGCACTCGGGAAGAGGCTGAGAAATCCCCCTGCCAAGTGCCGTAGAATGTGCTCACTCCCAAGGCCCTAAGTGTGTGTTTGCGTGCACTGTTGTCGGTGGAAGTGTTTAAGGTGCAATTAAAATTGGGGAGCAGGTTGCCACAGGAATGCAGAAATGAGGTCCATACCCACACTCCCTGACTTGTCCACCCCCCAAGGTCTTATGTGCATGTTTGTGTGATGATGTGAGGGAGCAGGAGGAGAGACATATGTGGGGATGGGGAGGAATGGCTGGTTGGGCTTAGCCCTCCAGGGAGCCAGCTCCCCCACTGGCCCCAATAGGCACCTCTGTTGTCAAATTGCCTCCCAGGGCATGGAGACCCCAGCCCATCCTGCCAAGGCCCAAAGCAGCAGCATTACAGAGCCTCACGGAGTCTGAGGGCACCAACCCAGCCCCACCCCAGCAGAATATCTATGCCCATCCCTGCATTTGCACAACTTCCAGAATATATGACATAGGACATCCAGGTAAGGTTGGGTCCTCCCCCTCCTGGACCTCCCCCTCACCTGTGATGGGACAGAAGAAGAGCCAAGGTCTACCCGAGGTCCCTGAACCCGGGCCAGGCACTGCTGCATGTTCCTGCCTTCTTTCCGGCAGCATACATGTCAGGACCCGACCCCCAAGGCCCCGCCCAGATCCCTACACGGGGCCGGCCACCCCAACACCCCGAGCCCCTAGGCCCCCACCCAGACCTGCCCAGGGGCAATGCAGCTGCCAGGCAGTGACCCATGGCCGCCGCCAAGACCTCCAAGGGGCCCCACTCACAACCGCCAGTAGTCGTCCCCCCGAGGCAACCCAAGCACCTCCAGAGGGGGGCAACGGCCCCCCAGTCCCAGACACCCCCAGTGAACCCACCCCAAGGGAACATCCAGATACTCCAAACTCAGACCCTCCACCCCCCACCCACATCATCCCGCAGGACAACATCATTGGTCCCTTATCATTGCTATGTGATGGAACCGATCAAAGGAGCCTAGAGAGATTGATTTGAAATAGAAGCAGAGGCTAAATAAAGTGTAATATGATCTAACAAAATATTTCTATACCGGTTAATGCAGAGAGTTTCTCTATTTTTCCAATTCAAGAGGATAGTTTTCTTAGCGATGCATATGGCAGTCAGAACCACGTGAACCAAAGATGTTTCAATTGGGACATCGTCCAGGTTTCCCAGTAAACAAAGAGAGGGTGTGGTTGGGATATGACATTTCAGAGACTTTGACAGGTCTTCACATACTCTACCCCAAAATTCCTGGACAGGTGGGCAGGACCACAGTGCATGAATGTAATTGTCAGGAATGTTGTTTGTGCAGTGTGTACAGGTGCCAGACGACACAAACCCCATCTTGAACATCCGATGACCTGTATAGTGTACTCTGTGTAGAATTTTGTACTGAATTAATTGTAAATTGGGGTGTCTGATCATTTTAAAAGTTTTTAAACAAGTTTGGGACCAGAAGTTCTGGTCAAAGCTAAGTGATAGATCCACCTCCCATTTTTCAACAGGGATTGCAATTTTATCATCTATTTTGGACAGTGTCTCATATACTTTAGACAGTAGTTTGGGGGGGGGGGGGGGTTGAGATTATAGAAGTTTAATACCCTTGGTGGTGTTTGTAATTCTATTTTATTGAGCTTAAATTTTTGTTTGACTGCAGATTTTATTTGGTGGTATTCTAAAAAGCTATTCTTATCTATTCCAATTTGGGAGACAATTCTATTAAATGGGATGAAGTCCAATCCTTCATATATGTGTTCCAGTTATAGGATTCCTTTATTTTTCCAGTCCAGAAGGTTCATCATTTTATTCTTTTGCAAAATATCAGGATTATTCCAGATAGGTGTGCGTCTGCATGGTACTAGTGAAGACTCTGTCATTTTAAGATACTCCCATCATGCTGTCAGAGCGGTGCTGATATTAATACTTTTGAAGCTTTCATGTTTTCTTATGCTTGAGCTAATAAATGGTAAGTCTGAAAGCTCTATTGTATTGCAAAGTGTCTGTTCTATATCTAACCAGGACTCATCTAGTGGTTTATCTTGCAACCATCTTGATTTATACTGCAGCCTGTTGGCTAAGAAATAATAATAAAAGCTGGGTAGATCCAGTCCTCCTCTGTCTTTGGTCTTCTGAAGCATTTTTAAGCTAATTCGTGGAGGTTTATCCTGCCAAAGGAATTTGGTAATTGAGGTGTCCAGAGATCTAAACCAGTCAGCTGGTGGTTTGTTTGGGATCAATGAAAATAAGTAATTTATTCTGGGTAAGACCATCATTTTAATTGTAGCAACCCTCCCCATGAATGATATCGGTAAGGATTTCCATCTTGCAAAATCATCTTCCACTTTCTTTAAAAGTGGAATGTAGTTTAGTCTGGTTAGATCTGCTAACTTGGGAGAGACATTAATTCCCAGGTATGTGATATTCCCTCACTCCAATTGTGTATTAAGCAAATTGACAAATGAGAAATTAATTGGTAGAACTGTGGATTTTAACCAGTTTATAGAGTAATCTGAAACTCTTGAAAAATAGTTTATTAGTTCTATTGAATGTGAGAGAGATGATTGAGAATTCCGGAGAAAGAATAAAACATCATCTGCATAAAGACTGATCTTATGTTCTATTTTCTTACACTTTATCCCTTTAATACCTGTTGTTTGCCTAATTGGTGCTGCTAGTGGTTCAATAAAGATAGCAAACAGTGAGGGGGAGAGTGGGCATCCCTCTGAAGACAGAAGCTAGCTGATTTGGTCGTTCGTCCTGACATGTGCAGTTGGCGAACTGTATAATGTTTGTAGCATGTTTATGAAGAAGTTCCCAAACTCAAATTTATGTAAAGTTGCAAATAAGAACTTCCAGTTAACTCTATCAAAAGCCTTTTCTGCATCTAGAGATAATATACTAGTTTCTATGTTTCTACTGTAAGAGAAATCTATCAAATTAAGCAATCTACTTGAGTTAGTGGATGACTGTCTACCCTTGATGAAACCAGTTTGGTCAGGGTGTATTTGAGATCAACATTAATAAGGGAAATTGGGCGATAGCTGGTAGGAAATGCAGGGTCTTTGCCTGGTTTTAACAAGAGACAAATATTGGCTGAGTTCATGTTTGGCTGTAATCTGCCGCTCTCTTCGATTTCCCTCACCATTCTGAAAAATATTGGAGCCAGAATGATCCAGAATTCTTTGTAGAACTCTGCTGGAAACCCGTCTGGACCTGGGGCTTTCCTATTAGTCATGGATTTAAGGGCTTCCTGGAGCTCCGCTGATGTTAGTGGCGAGTCCAGGACTGTAACTTGGCTGTCTGATAATTTAGGAAGTGCTATCCTGTCAAGGAACTCATTGATCTCGTTATAATAATAATAATAATAATAATAATAATAATAATAATAATAATGCATCAAACTTATATAGCGCTTTTCTAGACCCCCAAAGACACTTTTCACACACTCTCACATTCACACACTGCTAGTGATGGTAGGCTGCTTGTAGCCACAGCCGCCCTGGGGAGGTCTGACAGAGGCGAGGCTGCCATTTGGCGCCGTCGGCCTCTCTGACCACCACTAACACAGGCAAGTTGGGTGAAGTGTCTTGCCCAAGGACACAACAGCAGGATACCCCTGGCGGGAGCTGGAATCAAACCCTCCGATCATGAGGCAACGCGCTCTACAACCTGAGCTACAGCTGCCTCAGTTATCTGATGGGTTTATCTGTGGTGACTACAAAGTTTGGTAAAAGTATCTGAAAGTGTTGTTTATGCTTTCAGGGTCATAAACTGTATTCCCGGTTGAGTCTTTAACAGCAGATATGGTAGTTTTCTCTTTATTAATTTTTAACTGGCTAGCCAAAAATTTACCTGATTTATTACTATGTTCAAAGTTTTCTATTCGTAGTCTTTGCGGTAAAAATTGTGTCTTTTTGTCAATAAATCCATGAAATTCTAATTTAGCTTTACATAATTTGCTCATTAACTCTTCTTCTGTGGATGCCTCTAAAGACTTAATGATTTCTTCTAACTCCTGAATACGTTTGTTTTCTGTTTTTTTCTTATGTTATGAGAAAGAGATTATTTTACTTCTCATCACTGCCTTTCCTGCCTCCCAAAGAACAGATGCTGATGTTCCAGGCAGGTCATTATGTTCTAAATATAAAGCCCACTCCTTTTAAAAAAATTCTATAAAACCTTCATCTTTAAGCAGTGATGTATTAAACCTCCAGTTTTTGCTTGGTGGGATTGCTTTCTTGTTTACTAGAGTTAAAGAAACCGGAGCATGGTCGCTGACAACAATAGGGTGTATCTCAGTGTCTGAAATGTCAGCCAACAATGAGCTGCTGACTAGAAAATAATCCAAACGTGAATGAGAGTGATGGACGTGCGAAAAAAAAGTATACTCTCTATAGTTAGGATGAAGAGATCGCCATGCATCACAAAGCCCATAATCACTCATGTACTGTTTAACTATATTAGTGGATTGCCAATTGCGCTGAGTCCCAGCTGTACTGAGCCTGTCTGTTAAAGAGTTCATCCAAAAATTAAAATCGCCTCCAAGTATAAGTGGACAGTCCAAGTGTTCGGAGAGTACAGAGAAAAATTATGAAAGAATTTAGGGTCATCAATATTTGGACAGTATATGCTGACGATACATAAGCGTTGGTTCTGTACAGATAATTTTAACATTATAAATCTACCCTCTGGATCAGAAACTGTGTCCAATACTGTGAAATTGATGTTTTTGTGTATTAAAATAGCTACACCTCTTTGCCTAGAGTTATAGCAGCAGAGAACATGCTGGGAAACTCAGGTGTTTTAAGTTCATCTGCAGATGTGGCAGATCTATGAGTCTCTTGTAACAATATTACGTCTGCTTGCACTCTCTTTAGCTGATCAAAAATCTTTAATCTCTTCTCTCTGGAGCCAGCTCCATGTACGTTCCATGAGACAAATCTTAGTGCACCCATAGATGTGTGTGTGAGTAGCTAAAATATGACGCCTTCATGTGAATAAGATGGAATAAGTATATAAATGTATAAAATAGTATGGTAACAAATAACAGAAAAGTAAATAATAATAATAATAATAATAATAATAATAATAATAATAATAATAATAATAAAGATCCAACATTGTTTGTGGTGGAATTATTTGACGCATATATTATGATATTGTGCTGTGGATTTAATATATATATATGTGTGTGTGTGTGTGTGTGTGTGTGTGTGTGTGTGTGTGTGTGTGTGTGTGTGTGTGTGTGTGTGTGCGCGTGTGTGTGTGTGTCGGGTCTGACGCAGTGTTGGAAAGTTGTGTGGTTGTGCCATACAGGTGTAAAGGTACAGAAGCAGGTAGAGAGGAAAGGAAAATACAGATACAGGTTAAAAAAGAAGAAAGAACTAAAAAGAAAAGGTGATAGGGGTGTGAGGTGGTGATGAACAGGTGATCTCATCATCTAGAAAATGGATTTAGCAGCTGTTTAATCCTGACGTGATCAAACCCAGTGAATCCTAATAAGAATGATAAATGTCTGACCTGATGTTGGGCTAATACAGCCAGTCTGTCACTCCTCGCTCCTTGTAAAGTTTATTGTCCACGTAAAGTTTATCCACCGAGATGACAGCCCTCTTCCCTGGATAATCTTTTTGCGCAGCGGAAAGAGGACTCGGCGCCGATCCAGGATTTCCTTAGGGAACTGGTCATTTGCGCTGAAGTCTTTTCCTTTGAGCTCTTTTCCATGGCTTTTAACAAGATCCTTCTGCTTAAAATGTTCAAATTTAGCCACGATGGGACGAGGTCTTCTGCTGTCCCCTCTTTTAGCTCCAAGGCGATGTACCCGGTGAAATGTGATGTTTTTTACCGTTTCTTCTGGTATCTTCATTTGGGTCTGGAGAAAGTTTTTTATTGTTTGCTTGCAGTTCTCCGCACCTCCTGTCTGCTCCGGCAGGCCTGCAAACACCAAATTATCCCTCATGCTACGGGCCTGAAGGTCCAAAACCGTCTCCTTCAGAATCTTGTTGTCCAGGGTGATCCGCGTCATTCCCTCTTCCAGGGAAGAAACGGACTCCCGCAGAGACGCGTTCTCAGCAGCGAGCCGCTCAACCTGCTCCTGGCTGAACTCCAGAGATGTTCGGAGGTTCTGAAACTCCTGGTGAAGAACCTCAAGCAGATGAAGTCACCCCTCAAATCCCAGAAGCCGTTTATCTATAGAATCTAATCATTCTAATAAGTCCTTACGAGGAGATGAGGCCTCAGGCGAGTCCTGAGGACGACTCCTCTTGATCCCAGGTGTTTCAGCCTCAGCTGCTGATTTCTTCGGACCCATAACGAAAAACTCAAAAACTCTGTCAATATAGTTTTGTAAACTTTCTAAATTTTCTTCACTTACCTCCAGGTTGAGTGAGTTATAATTACCAGATTATTTTTTGAGTTGTCAGTAGATAAATTAGGCGAAAATGAGTCAAGTGTGGATGTTTGTTAACGAGCTGCCATCTGCTTCAAACGCTGCTGTGTATCCGGTGCTCGGCCGTCAGCGCATGCTCACCTCTGCAGCCTAATTTCTAAGTCCAGTGTAAAGCAATGCAACCCCACAGAGCCACCGCAACCATACTACACTACACCTTCTCACCATACTAACACGATATGGAGCACTAAACCCGAACTACTTTCCTAATAACACTAACAGCTAAACACTAACTAAACTAGAATATCTAACAGCCAAGCTAACACTAAATAAGTATGTATAACACTAAAAGCTATGCTAAAGATTAGGATATGCTAATGCTATATGCTAATGCTGAACTACCGCTAACCGTCCTACACTCGCTTGCAAATCCAACTCCCAACTCGCCACAAGGCGTGGCCGAGACTCTCGTTGCTTTTATAACTTTGACAAAGAGCTGCTACGTAGTACTCTACTGGTTTACGTAGAATCTTACTCTTTAGCCATTGGCTAAAGTGTATTCAAAATGACTCAAACTATGTTTTAAGCTGAAGGTGGCGCTATGCTGTGGTATTTAGGCAGAATTTTTAATTTTTAAAGAAAATGCACCAAAATGCTAAAACAATGAATACACACATTTAAAACACTATTAGACACTCATTTATGCAGTTCATCAGCAAAAAAAAAGTTAATTTAGACGTTACTTGCTCTTTAAAGGATGTAAAACACCACAACTGACACACACACACACATTTCACTGTAGCATCGAGTTGGTAGATATCTTTAGAGCCAACTATTTGCTTCAAATTCACTGTTAGCATAGCTAGTTCAATATTAGCCTCTAGCCTGCTTCACCCGATATAGGGAGCCTAAGTCACTTCCGCACCATGGGTCCCCCGAAGAAGGTAAAAATGAATGCAAGTCAACGGGACTAAAAACGCTGTTTGCTAATCTGCTTAGCCTTACGCCCTGGATCACACATATGTTGTACTTAAATTTAAGTGAAAAGTAATGATGGGTGTTTCGACCACGCTAGTGACGTACTTTGAGATTTATTAGCTTGTCAAAGTTCGTAATTAGCATGACTGCAAACTAGAAATCAACACGTCGCATGTGTGACGTCACCACTCTCCTCTTCCCTAATGTAGCTGCTACTTACCACATGACCAGATTCATGGTGGTTCTTTCCTCCTGTGGGAAGTTTGCTGAACTTACAGCCCTTTTCCCATTTCCCTCAGCCCTTTTCTCCATGCCTGGTTCGATGATGTCACTTTCGTGAAGCGCATTTGTAGTCCTCGACTTATTTTCACACAAAACCTAAAATAGAGTTTTCCCCCGTTCAAAAATAAACACGTTCTTGGTATAAAAATGCTTCTTTAAAATTCA